>NC_091946.1:34295619-34490175 GCF_041260155.1 Ptychodera flava | reverse complement strand
TGCTCAGTAATTTCCTTATCAGTAGCCCTACCACCCCATGCCTTAGAAATAAATGTAACCAATCCATTTGGTGCTATGCCAATGAGAAATTTTACAGTATTGTGGTGTTTGTAATTTGACCATGTTTGAGCTCGAGCTAATAAGTTTGATGGTCTTTCAATAAATACTTCAAAACAATCAATTATAACAGACACCTTGTGTCCAAAGGCCTTCCTGAAGTCCATAGGCATTGTATTCCTAAGGATTTCCCTGTCTGGCCACTCAATTAGTAATCTCAACCTGATATAAAACACATCAATCCATTTATGCCATATTCTTGATGCAGTCATCAATGAGATGCCAAATCTATATGCTAAATCCTGCAAGGAAAGATTTAACCGAAGTCTCATAAACACCAATATCATTTGTTCAAATTTTCCCAATACAGAACGATGTGTATGATTTATATAAGATTCACATAAATTAAATATTTGCATTAGAACTAAAAAATTAGGAAGGCCAGTATAGAATTTAGTTTTTTCATTATTTGCCTGGAACGCTTTTTGATCTAGTTTAGTGTCCGATACTTTGTCTCTCAAATTATATAATTCAGCATTTACTTTCATAAAATCTTCTCTCATCATATCAAGTTGACAGCCGGTAAGTTCAGTCTGACAGCCGACACTGACACATTTGGGAGTACCATTTCCTGTAATAAAACAAAACAGAAAATACAAAGTTCATATAAAATAGGCTTTCAGCAAAACTTTGATTCTATATTTACTTTCAAAATTCAGCCATTATCATGGTAGTTAATAAGGTACCAAGATATTCTACCAAGATATTCATATATTATGACACACCTGTCAGAGGCTATCTTCATCCCATGCCATGCGAGCAATCATATCTACTGTGTAATGATATATTTTTCATTGATCCTAGTTTTTGAAAAATACCAGCCCTCAGGTCCCCCCCCCCCCATTATTCATGATTCTGTCAATACCACAATGTACCCACATAGACAAAAGAATATATATGACCGTTGTAAAACATTCATTTATCAGACATTTTTACAACAAACATGTTTAATGCTTTTATAATCATACTGGATTTGTATTTTACAAAAAAAACTACAATTTTAAACGAGATCAATGAAGGTACCTTTTTGAGATATTGATGTACCACCAGTTATGTTGTTTGTTATGTTCTGAAGACTATTCTCCAATCTCAACCTCTTATGAAATTCGAGTAGTGTCTTGGCTCCTTCTACATGTCGTCTCTTCATATCACGATGTTTCAGTCTACATTCTCTCTCTCTACCATTTCTCTGTGGAGTACTCTCCGTTTCTCGACCAAGTGTGAGATTGACAGTTGGTGCCCAATCGACGTCATTTTCCTCAAATAGTTTACTAGGAAAACCTACAATAAAGTAATCATTTACTTGTCAGACACTGCTGAAGGACTGAAATACAAATGTAGAAATTACTACTAAGATGGGTTCGAACGTGCTACAACTAGTAGCATGCATTGATCAAGTAAATAAATCAGAGTGACCTTGACATTTGTAAAGCTCGCGCTACATTGTTTCAAAATGTAAACATAACAAACTTGTGCGAAGTGCACGCGTACTGGTTAAAATCAACAATCTGGTCTAAAATATGTATATGTGAAATTTACCGAAAAGATAAAAAACATGACTGTGAGTAAAATCAAAGAACATGGTGTCATTCACATACCTTTTACGAAGTGGTCACTACAAACACGAGCGTGAGGAGAAACAACTTCTTTACTGTGCAAATGTAACGGTAATGACAGATTTCCTAACCATCTCTCACGGCGTCGTTTACTTATCTCCTTGACTTCGAGCCCTTGTGCACAACTTCCTTTGGTATCCTAAAGAATCTCTTACTAACATCCCTATTTGATCGATTTTTGCACCCGTGAACATAACAAGTGTCAGGCATTTTGCGTGGTTACTGAGTACGTACATGGCGTACCGCAGAGGCCTGCGTACGTACGTCGTCTGCATTTGCCCGTCAGCTGGGTAGCCGTTATACCATGTGACCGGATGTGACGTCATTTGATATCAAAGTATATGGGCTGTCGAGACTGACTATGTACTATTTAATGATATTTCCTGAGCCTCTCAGAAGATCGCCAAATAAACTAACTGGGTATTCATGGTTTGTTTGCCCGTCCGAAGAGTGGAACAAAGAAAAATCGCTGGTTTCCAGACCGGTGTGTGTAGCGACCGTGTTGACATCTAGGAGGTAAGTACCCTCTTTAATATTTCGTGTTTTTTTGTATGAATTGTGTAATATAGTGATAGCTTCCGACCCCTGGCCCCAAGACCTAAACCACAGTGCCTAAACCCAGTACAGTAGTCAGCAAGGATTAAACTCGTTGCAGTTTTTACTCACATTTTCGTCAATTAATTGTACATGCAGCTGACCTGCATGTACAATTTCTGGCTCTCTCCAATCTCAATTCGAACGTGAAATTCATTTAGGTGACACAACCTTCATTGAAATCTTAGGTCTTTGACATTCGGATCCGATAGTGATGCGAGTATCTGGAGTTCCCTTCGTGTGGCCACCTCTCCGCCCACACACAAAAATCGTCGAGGAGAGTTGCGGGCTACAGAACTGCAGCAACTGTCTATCAATATATGTACGAAATTAAAAGTCTAACTTGTCGGGTTTTTTTTGCGGATTTCACAACATAAACTGTATATTTGGGGATCATCTGAAGTGTGTGTTTTTTCCATAGTTGATGTTGAAACATCAAGGATCAGGTTAGCCCTGCGTACGATGCTGTGTGTTCCGCTACAGCTAATAGCCCCGCTCACCACAGCCCTGCAAAGACCCGTACGTAGAGTTGGTGACTTCAAATCCATTTTTGGACTTGACGTAAAAAGCCAAATTACTGCCGAAATTCAGCGTTCTTGGGCCCAAGTCGTATCCCTGCCTACCTCAGCTACTCGATTCTTTTTTCGTAAATAACCGTCGATGTCGCGATGTCGGCAACTCTCTCGCTAGCCCTGCGTACGTACGCAGTGTACGCTGTGTGTTAGGAACGCACACAGGGAATGCACAGCGTACACTGCGTACGTACGCAGGGCTAGCGAGAGAGTTGCCGACATCGACGGTTATTTACGAAAAAAGAATAAAAGACTGGCATTTTTGGAAGCGATCGAGTAGCTGAGGTAGGCAGGGATACGACTTGGGCCCAAGAACGCTGAATTTCGGCAGTAATTTGGCTTTTTACGTCAAGTCCAAAAATGGATTTGAAGTCACCAACTCTACGTACGGGTCTTTGCAGGGCTGTGGTGAGCGGGGCTATTAGCTGTAGCGGAACACACAGCATCGTACGCAGGGCTAGGATCAGGTATGATGCGATGATGTCCACGGTTATTACATGATGTGTATGCGATAGTATACACACAACACGCCGGTCATTTTGAAGCGGCAAATTTACGATCGCTACCAATTTGAATCGTTTGTGTTACGAAATTTAATTATAGAGTTCTTTCTTGGGATATTTTGCAATCAATGTGATTTCATAATTTGGTGCTCCGGACTCGCAGCGCTGGGTTTGGCATGGCGGGAAAGTCAGCGCGCTGTGAACAATATGCCCGGTACACGATGTCAAAGTCATGGTGCGAAATGTACGTGTGTCATATCTGGTAATAAGAGAAAACGGCCCCACGATCGATCGTCGGACATCGAGCATGTCGAGCGCACCGACACGTAAATAGTCTCGATGGGAAGCCAGCTTGTACCCGGAAGAGAAAAGGAACGTAATCAATCCAACGCTCGCGAAGGCAGGATGTGTTCGGTGATAAGAAATTAATTCGTCGAGGGGAAATGTGCGCCAAAAATGCGGTCCTACTAAATATACTGCCCAGCGCTGCCCGGCACGAAATACGAGAGTCGGTTATCATAGGAAGACCAAATCTACATACCACAGACCACTTACTCTTATCAAAAACCTAAAAAGCGAAAACTGAAGCCCCAAAATGTCGATTTACTGGTCAATAGTTTCGTCGTTCGTAAGCTCAGGCTGCCCAGCACTGTCAGTCGCTAACCGGCAACACTAGAGCACTGCCCGGCACGAAATAAGCGCGTCGGTTATCATACGAAGTCTATATCACAGCCCTATATGTACCACAGACTACTTAAAAATGTGAGCGTCTTCATCTCATTGACGGTATTTTTGCTAAATGGGTTGAAGGGGCCTTGAAAATTTTTTTATCCTCCACGGGAGGGGGGGGTCTGATATTTTTGCTGGTTAGTGAGGGGGGATTTGAAAAAAAAAAATGACTAAAATCCAAATTCCTCTAGTCCCCCCCCCCCCCCAATCACATTTTTTTTGTGAATGCAGCCTTAATACCCTTGTTTAGTAAAAAACCCATAGTACCCAAATCATGAAAAGTTATTTGGGTGTCGCTTTCTATCAAAGTATATTTCATATACACATTACTCCAAATCCTCCCCGTCCGCAAAAATCAGAGTTCATATTTGCCGCATTTTGGTCATGTGACATGAAGTCACGTGAGGCCTTCACATCCAGTCAATGTTGAGTCTCCCAACTCCTCCACATGTGCAGTGACCCGAAAGTGTCTCCAGCTATGGTTTAACATTGCGTTGCCGGTAGCTGCAAAATCACAAGTCCGAGTGGATTAACCCAAACAAAGTCGGGACGGATTGTACTTACGGGAAAATGTCTTGCATGGTACAGCCCAGTTACGTTTGTCATGCCGAATACGATTACGAGTGTGAGGAGAAACTGTGTACGAGACAAGTCGGGCCCCCGGCCTGCAACGAACCTGCCCCCCACTTTCCGGCCCAACAACTCGACTCGGCTCTCGCGGTTGATGACTTAAGGTAAATAATTAGTTAAACATACTTCTGTCCTACACGTATGTTTTACTTCGACGGTTTACAGGTTCTGTGTGCCATGCAAAGACGCTCGATTGATTTTGCAAGCGTACACACGTACGCTTTCTGCAGCCAAACTCTGACGTCTGCATGTAAACAAAAGATGGCAGCAGCAGCACAACAGTGCTCGGTGGCAGGTGACGTGCAGCTAGTAAATTCCGATCCGATTCTGCTAACTGGAACGACTTCTGGTGAAGATAAACCGAAAAAGAATGATATCTACGACAGTTAGATTTTTCACTTGGTGAAATTTTGAGACTGCGGCCATGGTCACCGGGGTTCAGCTGGGGGCGGAAGGTAAACAGGGTCATGTCAACGGGCAAACTACAGAAACTACCGTCACATATTTTTCATCTTGCATGTAGAAAGTTACAGAAATAGAAAAGACAAGGTTTGCAATCTTGATTGTCAAAAAAAATAAAATAAAAGCGATCATTATGACGTTTTGACTATTGAAAGCGGGGCCGTTTTGACCATTACAGGTGGTGCCGTTTTGACTGAGGAACCGTAACCTGACCGGGAAATGCGGGGTCGCGTTCGTGTTGGGATTTGTTTTGTTCGTAGCTTCTGTCGTTTGCTGTGAACTTCTCCCGTCCGGTTTGTCACAGCTGGGTTTGTTCGTTCACGCCGCGCCATGCCAACACTCTCACACAGGTTTACGTGTTTCTGTACACACACTATTTCAACACGGGACGATATTTGTTGCTGTGTATTCGATTTAAAGGGGAACGATACCCAAAAATTTGGTGTTCATCAATGAAAAATGGAAAACTGGTGCGAAATCCGTATTTGTTATTCACTTTCACCCAATATTAGAGAGTTCAAGCAGGGCTTACGAGAACGAGACGAGAACGACAACGCTCATGTGACGTCATCATTCCATGCTGCGCGTCATCAAAACTTGTGGAACGCTACACCCTGTTTCTCGTCACTGAGTCGTTTTTTACGTGAAATAGGCAAGTTTCTCGTTATCAATTACGAGAGCATTTTTAGGCATGATTTTGACAACGTTATTCATTAATACTTTTCTGAATTATTCTGTGATATAAAAATCATTCAATTCCTGTAAAAAGAAGCCAATTCGATGTAAAGAAAAGGCGTACGAAGTGTTTCAAGGGGAGTGATGAACGGCAGGAAGTCGATCGATGACGATAGCAGACGACTCACTCGTATGTGAACACATCGCTAACGTTAAAACTGTGTTTTTGTCCGATTTTCTTGAACTACGCTTATCAAAGATTGTAATTTTATTGCTGGATAAACTATTCGAAATTTTCAGTGTCAGGTTGTACTGAAATGTTTACCCTTTATTTGCCGTGTTCTGCTTAATCGCTTATTGCACACCCGTGAACGAGTCGGTGACGAGAGGACGCGTTCGAACGCCACTCGTTCTCGTCTCGTTCTCGTAAGCCCTGCTTAAACTCTCTATTAGCGCGATGGCGACGCTTTAAAAACCTTTGTTTTTAGGCTATAGTGACGTCAGCGACTAGGGAAGCCCTACAAGTGCCAGTGCAGTGCACAAGCATGTTGCTGAAAAGATCAGCCTAAATTTTCTGTTTCTCTAAACTGTCAAGGCTGACTCTGCATTGAATTCAATGGGTGCTTCCACCCACTGAATTTTACACCATTACAAACGAAATGCGCACTTTCTTTCTGCGCTTTGAGTAAATTTTTGAGGACACCACCCAGCTTAAAATGCGCAATTTGCGTAATCTCGCAGTCGAGAGAAAACACTGAACATATCACAGACTGTACCGCTGCTGGAGTTGAAACTGCACTGATTGACTTTTTGATTAGAAAGAGAATAAACTATACGGACACATAAAAATACTCCATGTTGCTGTCATGAATACCAGTAATAAAAAATGACCACTTTATCATTACCTTGGTGTTATGTTTTGCAGTTACAAAATGAGGTAGTGTTCCTTAAAAATCAACAAAAGGGTAGAACGACAAATTTTTACAATTCTTTTCTCAAAACAAGGAATGAGAAAATACTAGTATTCTTGTGATATAAATTGGGACCCCATATTTTGATACAGGACCCCCATTTTCTAAAACCAGGAGTCCCAGGGACTCCCAAAAGTGAAAAGTGATGTAAACCCTGTGAATGAGTCATTTAAAGTTACAAACTTCCTAAGGCAATTGATACCATTGATTTTATTGTTTTTAATAGGTTTGGAAATCAGCTTAAGATTGAAATGTCTTGCAAGCCACGTGTAATGGTAAGTATATTAACTTTCTATAATGGAAATTTTGTTCATAAAATATGGCAAACATATTTGCAGTTTTTAGCTCACATTTGGCACGCCATTGTGAGTCTGTCTGTCAGGATATAAAACTTGAGAACCACAACACCTACACCTACATTTGGTTTTCAGTCTGTAACTGATGCATGACAAACAATTTCTTTCGGGGGAGAGGGGGCAAGAGAGGGGAAAGAGGAATGATACTTTGTGGTCTACACAGATAAACATCATTGCAGACATTAGTGGTTTATTTAGACAAAGCAATGTCGAGTCCAACACTGCAGTTTACAGTATCTTCACAGGTCTTTTGAAGTAAGGTATTAAAATAAAATACTTTTCAAACAAACCAAGGTTTAACTTATTATAAATGCACGTTTTCTTTTTTTAAATAAATGTCCCAATCAAGTTATTTCTCCTGAGTGCTACATTTGTATACTTGATTTCTCGATGAAAACATAACCCGGGATGACTACATTTTTTACCTCCACTAGCACAGATAATGATCAACAGCATAAATCCCACAATGACATGTACACTGTAAAATATAGCCTGAATTTGACAGGGTTATGATTGAAAAACTGTTTGTAACCACTGTTTCTCGACTTACATTAAGAATGCAGGACAAGAAACAGACCTATTCAAACTAAGAATTCTCTGACAAATACTGAAATGTGTACCCCTATAAACTATATACTGTTGGAAAGCCTTAAGGTATGTGGCAACTCGGCTATGCTCACATAACCGTCATTGTTTACATAAGAATCAGGTGACAGGGAATTTAAATACCCTTTCAAAACTCAGTTTTCCCCACTTTTTAGCTCCGCTGTCAGCGAGCGGAGCTTATGAGATAGGTGGACTGTCCGGCGTCTGTCCGTCCGTCCGTCGTCTGTCAACATTTTTTTCAAAAATCTTCAAATTGTGCTGTATATGCAGGATAGGATTTTTGGGGCAAATTTTGCCATTTTTGGTAAAAAATATTTCAAAAATCTTCTTTTCTGAAACACTGGTCTAATTGCTTTAAAATTTTGTACGCAGGTTCCTGGGGGTGACCTCTGTCAAGTTTGTCCATTTTGTGGTGAAATATGCATATTTGTATTTTTGGTGCAATTTTTTCGCATTTTTGGTCAAAAATCATTTTCACTGAAACCACTTGTCAGATTTCTTTCAAATTTGGTGTGCAGGTTCCTAGGAATGACATAAGTAACATATAGTCAAATGTGCTGGTATACAAATGTATGGAGGATTTGATTTTTCGGGCAAATTTTGCCATTTTTGTCAAAATTATTTCAAAAATCTTCTTCTTTGAAACCACAGGTCCAATGACTGAAATTTTATGTACATGTTCCTAGGGATGACCTTAGCCAAGTTTTGTTTAAATATTGGTGAAATTTGCATTACTGTAGTTTTGGGGCAATTTTTCTGTTTTTTTTTTTGTCAAAAATCTTTTTTTCTGATTTCTTTCAAATTTGGTGTGCAGGTTCCTAAGGATGATATAAATAACATGTAGTCATATTGTTCTGATATATGGAGGATTGGATATTTTTGGGAAAATTTTGCCATTTTGGTCAGTTTTTTACCAAAAAACATCTCTGGAACACTGGTCCAATTGCTTTAAAATTTTGTATGCAGGTTCCTACAGATAACCTTAGCCAAGTTTGTTCAAATTGCAGTGAAATTTGCATATTTCTTTTTGGGGGCAATTTTTCCTGTTTTGGTCAAAAATCATTTTTTCGGAAACTGCTTGTCAGATTTCTTTCAAATCTGGTGTGCAGGTTTCTACTGATTTAATTAGTAATATGTAATCAAATGTTCCATGTCAAGATCTCCAAACATCTAAAAGTTGCTTGAAATACATCTCAGTCAGGTGGCAAACATTCAGATTGTCATCTCAACCTGCATATAGTTCCTGCTAGCCAGTTCATTTCTGCAACTGATTACAGCGGTATGATTGGGTATGATTCAATTTTCCTGATTGAAAATTGATCAGAGGCTTGCATCAGAGATCCGAGATACACTTTTTGAAGCATATGTCAACATTTATCACATAAATTTCTGTCAGAAATCTTACAGCATTACCACAGGAAGAGGGGAAAACTGCTTGTTGGTAGAGGTTTTGAATTTTTTGTCACGTGATCCTTATGCAAATAATGATGACGAAATGTGCGCAGCTAAGGTGCCATGTATCTAAGCTTTCCAACAGTATACAGTTTATATGGGTTCCTATCTCAGTATTTGTCAGAGAATTTATAGTTGGAAAGGGTCTGTTTCTTGTCGTGGAACCTTAAATATTTCCAAGATTTTTGCGAGAAACAACAATCGCTTGTTTACATATTACTACGTGTGCAATGCGGAAACACAGAATTGCCAAGGATTCAGATTCAGAGCATGTATTGAGCAGTTTTTGTCATGAATGGGCAATTTTTGGCTCACATTTGGTATACCAATGTGAGCTTATCATATAAGGTGAATGATGGCGTCTGTATGTATGTGTGTAAATTGTGTGTGCGTGCGTGCGTATGTATGTCCGTCAACATCAAAAACTCCAGAACCGCAGCATGTCTCAGCTTGATATTGGGTGTGTACATGCATCCTGGGCTGTAGATGGGATTTTGTACAAATGAAGGTGATTTTGCCCAAATTATGCAAATGAGCTTCAAAAATGTGAAAATGGTAAAAAATTAATAACTCAAGAACCACTGTTCAGATTGCTTTGAAAATTAATATGCAAGTACCTTACATGTAGGTGGCCCTCAAACAGACTAATGTATTTTGTGAAGACATCTTGAATTTTCTATTTTTGCTGAATTTTGTGGTTATTTTCATTATTTTTGGTAAAAATTCATCTTCTCTGAAATGGCTGGCCCAATTTCTCTCAAATTTTGGTTTGATGTTTGTAAGGGTGTTACCCTTCACATGTGTAAATATCACAACAAAATTGGCAAAATTAATCTTTTGGGGAAATTTTTATCATTTACAGTGTTTTTTCTTTAAAGCGCTTAACCGACAGCTTTGCTATTTGATATGAAAGTACCCTGGGATGTTATTAGATAAATTTTATGCTTGAAATGTTGGGAAACCCCAAAATTTGTATTTTTTGGCAATTTTCCAGTTTGTGACTTTAAATGATCTATTCTAACCTAGGGTATGATGCGAGACAATAATGAAGACTGAGAACACAATTTTGTCATATTTGGTGTCAATTTGTAGTGAAATTTGATCTGAGGGTAATTTTTTGGTTGCAGACCAATTTTTACAATTTTCCCATGTAAGGCACAAAAGATCTGATGAATGTTTACATTCAGCATAGTTTCAGATGTCACAGTGACTTCCTGCTGTGCATGGGGGAATTTCTTGTCTCTGGCACTCCATGAACAATGACTTTGAAATTGGTTTGTTGTACACAGTGTTGGGACAGCATCAAAAGTTCAATTTTTCATATGAAAACTTAATCCTTTTGCACCCAGAAAAGCTTTCATTGTAAAATTGCCAGTATTTATATTTTGAAGCAAGTGGATGTGTTGTGTGTGACTTCCTTTGTTCTCTAAATTGGCCATACATTGTTTGTTTACTTTGAATTCACTGGACTAAGAAAGATCATGGAGCATAGCTCAGTTTAAGTTGGTTAATTTTATAGAGGGAATGATGGGTCAGGAGGAAAACTAAGGGGATAAAGTTTTTCATCTTGTATTGAACTTTTGATGTTGTCCCTAAGTTATTGAACTCATGACAAAAGGAACATTATATTTTGGGGGTAACTTTTTTCTTTTTGTCTCTTTTCTTTTGGAATCACCCATTATAAATCTCAAAAACAAAACTGTAAATATAAATCTGGTATTTTGGGAGGTCATTGGTTGTTTTGAGTCAAATATTACTCCCAGAATAAATTGCCTAGGTTAATTTAAACTTGACTTGTAAACAGCTTGTATTTTTGTAATTAAAACCAAATATTATGTCTTGTTCAATATCTTGCTGAAAATATGACAAAATTTACATTCAGTATATTTCTATAAATATTTTTTCACTTTTGATAAAAATTTTGAAACATGTCTATTCTAAAATTCAGAATTAAGAGTTACAAATGTCACTGCAATGGATTTTTGGCACTGCTGTAGGTATTTACATGTATATTACAGGTACTGATCAAATTTGTCACATACAAGTATCTGGATTTTGTATCTACAAGTTGTTTTCTGATATATATAAGTATTAAAACCCATTCTGCAAAAAATGTGAGCGTCACCTTCTCATTGACTGTATTTTTATAAACTGTATTTGATCACTTTTTGAAGCTTCTCTTGTCCTCCTTAAAGAAGACCCCTCTAGGTTTATATGAGATGAATGACCATGTAATCAGTTAGGCAGTGTGTCGCTATAGATCACCATGTGCTTATCACAGAGGAGATATTTATTCAGAATTTTGTAACCGACTGAACACTGTCTTTGAAAACATATCTACAACAAGAACAAAAGCACATTTTTTCATTTTTTCACAAATTATGGGTTGTTTTGATTGTAGCCAATACTTTGCGGTCACAACCATTTTGACGCCACTTTAATAAATTTGCAATGTTTGGTATATTGAGTGACTGCCAATGTTTGGTTGTCAAATACTATAAGATTGCATGTAACTTGTAAGGACACTAGAAACCACTGAGCAATTATTCTGATTATCTTGGAATATTCAGGAATTATTGTTAAGAAACCAAGTGAAATAATGTAAAATAAATAGAATGTCATAATGTTTGAGTTTTGCAAAATATTAATGCCATAAACGTCCACGACTAGAGAAAGGGTTTTCATCCACAATCTACTCTCTTGTATGTCATTATATTGGACCTCCCTCAAAAACAAGGATGTCATAGGAAGTCAAACAGCATCGGTCACCTGATTTAAAGGAAAGGGTGGGCAAGCATGATTTTAACACCCAAGTCTCCAAAGCATGGTTATAAAATACATGTCATTTTTGCCAACACAAGTTATGCCTTTTAACAAAAATCCAGGGGGAAAAAAGCTACTTCCTTAGGGCTTCATAGTCAGTGGGGGAAAGCTACATGAACAAACCATTTTGCTGCGGTTACATCCTGCTCTATTGACCCTATAACACATATACTGTTGACTGTATATCTGCATATCTATTGATTACATACATATCTGCAACAACAACGGTTTACTCTACAAGGGCTCCGGAGCTCTCGCCCATACACTATGAAGCCCTATGGAAGTAGCTTTTTAGTCCCCACAGACAAAGTCCTGGGGGACTTACCGTTTGGGTCATGTCTGTGTGTGCGTGCGTCCCTCAATCCGTGTGTCTGTCCGTCCGTCCGTTCACGCAGATATCTCAGACATGCCTTGGTCAATTTCTTTCAAACTTTGCACAAGGATAGTACTTACCCTATGGCATACAGATGCACGTCGTTGGTTTCATGTTACAATCAAAGATAGCCGCCTGGCAGCCATTTTTTTTACGATTTTTTCACGTTTAGCGCTATAACACAGACATGTCTTAACCAATTCTTTCAAATTTGGTACAAGGGCATTGATCTATGTCATACATATTCATGTTAGGTTTTGTTGTGATATGATCCAAAATAGGTGCCTGGCGGCCATTTTGTTACAATTTTTTTGTGTTTTAAGCCATACATGTTCATTGTAACACAGATGCGTCTCAACCAATTTTTTTCAAATTTAATACAGGGGCATGATCTTATGTCATACATATGTGTGCTGATTTTTGTGATGTGATCCAATATATGGCGGCATTGCGCCCATTTTGTTATGATTCTTCATGTTATAAGCCATAAGTCAGTCTGGTCTCAAAAGATTTCTTTCAAATTTGATAAAGGGGCATTGATTTATGCCATACATGGCCATAGCCATTTTGATGCAATTTTTTTTCACGTTTTGAGCCATAACTCAACTGATTTCTTTTAAAATTGTTACAAAAACAGAGACCTTTGTCATACATATGCTTGTGGATTTGATAATTCAAATGGACATTGTCTTCTGCATACGTACAAAGATCTGTGTTATACATATGCACATGATTAATTTTATGCAATTCGATCACACTGTCCTGTTCAAAAGCAGCTCACCAAGCCTTTGTCATGTTGCAGCCTATCAAGTTGTGTGTCCACAGTTGACTGAGACTATAGCAATGTGTGCCCCCCCCCCATAGCAACCCAACAAGATGTGTGTTCACATTTGTATAGCAGCCCACCAAGTTGTGCACATGTCCACAGTTGTATAGCAGCCTATCAAGTTGTGTGTCCACAGTTGTATAGCAGCCTACCAAGTTGTGTGTCCACAGTTGTATAGCGCAGCCACCAAGTTGTGTGTCCACAGTTGTATAGCAGCCCACCAAGTTGTGTGCCCCAGTTGTATAGCAGACCACCAACATTGTGTGTGTCCACAGTTGTATAGCAGTCCACCAAGTTGTGTCAACAGTTGTATAGTAGCCCACCAAGTTGTGTGTCCACAGTTGTATAGCAGCCTACCAAGTTGTGTGTCCACAGTTGTATAGCGCAGCCCACCAAGTTGTGTGTCCACAGTTGTATAGCAGCCCACCAAGTTGTGTGCCCCAGTTGTATAGCAGACCACCAACATTGTGTGTGTCCACAGTTGTATAGTAGCCCACCAAGTTGTGTGTCCACAGTTGTATAGCAGCTTATCAAGTTGTGTGTCCACAGTTGTATAGCAGCTAGCCTATCAAGTTGTGTGTCCAAAGTTGACTGAGACTATATAGCGATGTGTGTCCCCGAAATAGCAATTCCAACAAGATGTGTGTTGACCGTTGTATAGCAGCCTATCAAGTTGTATGTCAACAGTTGAAAAGCAGCTCACCAAGCTTTTGTTATGTTGCAGCCTATCAAGTTGTGTGTCCACAGTTGACTGAGACTATAGCAATGTGTGCCCCCCATAGCAACCTAACATTGTGTGTCCACAGTTAATATAGCAACCCAACAAGATGTGTGTTCACATGTATAGCAACCTATCAAGTTGTGTGTCCACAGTTGACTGAGACTATAGCAATGTGTGCCCAGTCAGCAATCTTTGTAATCTGTTGAATTTATGACAAAATTAGTTCAGATACCTTTTTTGGGCAATTTCTGTCAGTTTTGGTCAAAAATAGGTTTCTCCGAAAGTACAAGTACAAACGCTTTGGAATTCAATTTTTAGGATGTCAGAGTTATCCTTATTGTAACTAACCAATATCATGTCGAAAATACTAATGATGTATCTTTGAGGCAATTTTTCTCATTTTTGGTTTTAAATATTTGATTACAAAATACACCAATCCAATTACTTTTAATTTTGGTTTTACTTTTGAATTAGTTTGTGGGTTTCTGAGAGTATTCTCATAATATATGAAAAGTAAATATTAAAAGTGTAGTTTTTGGACGATATTATCCTTGATTATTTTTAATTTAAATTTTATGCAGCTTAAAACAATATTTGCCATTTAATTAGGTGGCAGCTGTGAGTAATGTTTACACAGAAATTCCTGGCTATAAATAGACTGGTGTTCTGGTCATGTAAACATAGGTATAGATAGTCCAGAAAAAGTTTCAAATGAAGAAAATCTTGGGGAAAATTTCTTGATTGCTCTACTTTAAAAGTAATTTATGTTGTAAGTTTAGTGAAATATGCAATCATAGCTGAACCAACTCAACTCACACAGAGCAAAATTTAGCATATCTTAGGAATACCTTACAGTAGATATTTTAATCCAAACTTTAAATTTACAAGGAGTTTTCAAATTACAGATTATAAGTACATGTATTTACTCTTTAGTGATTCAAATGTGAACTAACGCCGTATCATTGGCGGTATTTTTTTGTGTTTAGCGCTGTTACACCAGGGCTCGAAATTCCTGGTAGCCCCGCGTCCACAGACTACCAGTTCTTGCCTGGAGGCTACCAAGTGTCACAGCTGGTAGCCCATTTGGGCTACTGGAAGTCTTTGGCTTTTACATTGACTGAACACCAAGGTGGCCCGCTTGTATATATATTGATACATTTTGAGAAAAAAGAACAATAACACCATCAGCAATAGTTATTTACTACATACAATGTATCAAAATGATGAAAGGATAGTTTTGAAAAGCCAGTGATCTTGATAGTGTGTACCGCAGTGCGCGTACTCATGTCTGTATTTTGACTACACATGGACGTCTCTGGGCCTCACCATTATTTTAGGAGGGCCCGTAGCATACAGCTGAGCTGAGTGGCATGGCACGATCAAGTCGCCCTTTGAATATTGACCCTAACCTCTCTAAAAAATATGGATTTAGCTTTCATTTTAGCAAAAATCATATTCAATCACAAATACTTTAAACTTTTGGGATTTTCAAACCTGTAAGCTGGTGATCAGTGATGGACTTTGCAGCAGGAAGGACTTGACCCCTCATTTGCATGTTATAATCAGACATGACCTCAAAGTAGTTATCTACATGTATTGATCCCTTGGTTTTATCTTATTTGAAATTTAATAAATTAATTGGAAGATGATTACAGTATTCTTATTGAAATCATGAGGCAAAATAAAATTCCAAAATAATGAGAAACAATGAACTGAAGTGGTCCCAGCTTTGATGTTAGTACTTATCATGTAATTTTGTAATCCTAGACAATCAACAGTGGATAGATCGAATGGGAAATTTGTATATGACTTTGTGATAGCCAAACACTGAAATAATTGTAACTAATTGTGAATTACCAGTTCATGCATGGAATTGAATTATTTATCCAAAGAATAACTGGCCTGGGTTAGGTTTTTGTTTAAAAAACATGTATAGTAATATTCAGGGTTTTACATGACGCGCATTTCTGCGTCCTTTACGCATAAAACCGGACCCAGGACCCCTCAAAAACTAAAGTACGCGTCCCTTCGGACGCAGAAATATCTGTTGCTGGTGTATATCTCGCGAAGCCGCTGAACACGTAAAACACATCCCAGTAAACCTTACCGACCCCATACTTTAATAGAATGCTCCGTAGTGCATTGGCCTCCACTGTTTGATGACCAATGGTACCGCGGAAACAAATTTCAAAATGTAAACTGATTCTTAATTGGTCGATTTCTTGTTTGCGGCGATCAATACATGTTTATATGCATCATGGCGGGTCGTGTCAAATACCCAAAACAAGCCGATCTGCGAAAGTTTTTCGACAGCCGCAGCAACCGGCACGATGTAGGTTTGGTCGAGGCCGAAACAGCAGCTACGCCATGCGATACTGATACATCAGATCCCCGGCCAAGTCAGCAAAATTACGAACATTCAACAGAAGTTGGCTCAATAGATTTAAATGGCTTCGATATTCTGAAGAGCGAAACGTCATGGAATGCGATGTATGTTTGAAATCGAATGTTACATGCCCGTTCACGGAAGGTTGTTCTAATTTTCAACATTCAACTCTCACTCGTCATCAGGACTCGAAAAGTCATCTCACAAGTGTTAAAATCCTAAGCTTGCGGTCACAATTTACTACCGCTCGCAAATCTGCAGAGGACCGGCAGGTGCAGGGTAAACGAACTCGAGGCGTACGCTGCACAATTACGTACTGTTTATCTGATCGCTAAACGTGACCTTCCATGCGATGTATTCACTGACATCATGCATCTACAGAATCTGAACGGCTTAGACATTGAATATTACAAACTTCCGCAGATAGTTATGGAGTTTGAAGAGTGTATTCAACGTGTGATCGAGAAGTCCCTGATTGATAGCATACATGCAAGTGATTTCATCGGTATAATGTTGGATGAGACTTGTGACAATACATAACCGTTCATAAGAAACTTGCCATATGTTCGATATATTCAGAATGGCGAGGCGAATGTTTCTTTCCTCGGTAACCAGCAAATTGCCACTGCTGCAGGGATCGAAAACGCCTTGATTGAATTTTTGACTAGGAAAGAAATCTGTGACGCGGCCGTAGACAAAATATATGGACTGGGAACAGACGGGGCGGCCGTAATGACCGGTCGTTTGAACGGGTTGGGTGCAAAATTAAAAGCCAGAAATCCCAACCTTGTTCAAGTGCATTGTGTTGCACATCGATTGAATCTTGCTGCTTCTCAAGCGGGCAGAGATATTGAATATTGCAAAGAATATCATAATATAATCCATTCATTGTATAAATACTTTAATGACTCTAGTGTGAGATATGACAAACTTAGAGAAATTCAAACTCTGTTGAATGGAAAGGCGAAACAAATTACTGAGCCTACATCTGTTCGCTGGTTGTCGGTTGATTGAATCAGCTGTCAAGATGATTTTCATCAGTTTTGAGCCAATTGCCTTGGCACTTGCAAGTGACAAAAAAGGGGGAAAGGCTGATGGGCTGTTGAAATTTGTCTCCAATTCATTGTTTCTGCTATTCACTGCCTTATTGATTCATGTCCTTACTGTGATTGGAATTTTGAGCCTTACATTTCAGAAAGATTCTGTCAACTTATCCCATATCAAAAAAAGTGTTCAGTCTATTAGGGACACATTGAATACAATGACTAATGATTCACACACTGTCAGAGAAGTCTTTAATGATTTGGGTGATGTTCCTGGCAATGGTCAGAAAAACACATACAAAAACATTAAATCACTTACAATCAGCCACTCAGACAGAGCTTCTGTAGTGTACGAGAAAATTATATCAACAAACTACTGCAGAATTTAGATTGCAGATTTCCAGATGATGAGATGCATATTCTGGAATGTTTTGATGTAATTCTAAACCCACACAGATATCCTGAAAATTTGGCCAACCTACCTGACTATGGGGTCAACCAGCTTGATCAACTGTTGAATCATCATAACAATACACCAGGTATTGATGCTGATAGAGCTAGGGCACACTTTCTTGTTTACAAACACTTCACAAGATCTCATAGGGACGCACTGAATTTTGATATGTATATCAAGCTGTTGCTAACTGATTTTACAGAGGAGTATCCTGATCTTGCCATTCTTGCTAAAATTGCTCTTTTCATACCAGTGTCCTCTGCCCCATGTGAGAGGGGCTTTTCAGTACAAAATGCCATCAAACAGAGGGCACGAAATAGACTCAATCCTCAAAGGCTTAATAGACTAATGTTCATCAAACTGGTTGGCCCCATCACAGATGATTTTGACTTCATAAACAATGCTAGGTTATTTGCTGAAGGAGCTGCTGGCAGAGTGTGAACTCAACCTACTGGACTTGCTGGGTGAATGCCATTTCAGAGTATGAAATTACTTACCTTCTTGTCAATTTGACAAATTTGAATACTTGTTCAAATTTCACAACTTTGTGAACTTGTCATTAAAGTTATGAGATCATTTCAATTATGAATAGTGTTCTTTGAATTGATCAATGAGGGACCTCAGTATGAACTAGAATTTTCATGTAAGAATAATTTTAAGAATTGCGCAACCATTTGCCGTGTGTTATAACACTAACTGAACACAGTGAAGACCATGGCATGGATAAACAATAAAATATTCTTTTGAAATAAATTGGGACCCCCATATTTTGATGTAGGACTCCCATTTTCTAACACCAGGGGTCCCAGGGACTCTCAAAAGTAAAAAGTGATGTAAAACCCTGAATATTGTATTTACCTTAAAATATTAAAGCAAGGTCTTTGGACAGGCCTCACCTAAGAAGTTTGATTCATAGAATAGAGCTTCTCTAAATACCTGTCTTTGTACTTCTGTAGTTTTGTCTGTCAACTCATTCAAACCAAATGATAAGAGGGAAACATTTTTGTGATTAACTTAGGTTTGATACATTCTTGTAAATATACTGCAGCTACAATATGAATACATTTATCTACAGGAATTGTTTTCCAATGTTATTATTTAATAGTAATTGTTTGCTTTTAATTGATTTTGTTTATTTGTAAGTGTTGCAAATGCAAAAAAACAGTGTCTATGTTATCGATGCAAAAAGATTCAAAACAAAAATATGATTGCAAAAAAAAATGAAAAGAAAAATATGGGCTACCAGTTATTTTTGCTGGGCTACCAGTGTCAAAATTTGGTAGCCCACCTGGACTACCAAGTAAAAAAACGAATTTCGAGCCCTGAACACAGACATGTGTCAACCAATTTCTTTCAAATTGGGTACAAGGGCATTGAATAATGTCATTCATATGCATGTTGATTTTTGTTGTGATACCATCCAATATGGCCGCCTGGCAGCCATTTTGTTATGATTGTTTGTGTTTTAAGCAAGAACTCAGTCATGTCTCAACCGATATCTTTCAAATTTTATAAAGGGGCATTGATTTATGCCATACATATGCATGTTGGCCATAGCCATTTCGATACAATTTTTTCATGTCTTGAGCCATAACTGATTTCTTTCAAATTGGTACAATGAATAGACCTTTATCATACATATGCATGTCTATTTGATAATTCGAATGGACATTTTCTTCTGCATACGTACAAAGACATTGACCTATGTTATACATATGCACATGATTATTTTTATGATTCAATTCATTGAATCACACTGTCCTATTCATTGATACATCAACATGTTTACAGTCACAGTAGACTACTACCACACACGTTCATTTCCCTGTCCCATTATAACTGATATCCCAAGTACAAGTGGGGACTACGTCATTGACAACGACTTGTAAAAAAACACCTTACCCCGAAAAAATTGCAACAAAAGGTGTCTCAATGTTTTTTTCTAGAGTTAAATCTGCTTAATAACATTAAAGGTCTACCAAAATCTGACCACTGGAAAGGTTTTATTTTCGAGCTGGTGTCCAAGATGGCCGCCATAACTGGAGAATACTTTGTTTTCACTGGAATTAATTTTTCCTCACAACAAAAACTGTGGACATAACTTTGATTTAATGTTCACTCTTTCTTGATGCTGTATGTGTACAGAATAGAAAATAAAAATTTTCACTTGGATTTTATTTTAGCGGAAGAATGAGTCTACATGTAGTGAAAATAGTGAAAATAAGTTCTTAGTGAAAATAGTCATGTACAAGTTACGACAATGGCTAATAATTTTAGTTCTAAATTAAAACTTGTACATCTACCTGTACCTTAATTTTGTGGAATTATCTTACCATCTTCTATTTTTAATTAATATTTGGCTTTAGATGACCTTAAGTGACCTACCAGTATACCAAATTGAAACATGCAATAATAATCTTTACGGCCCTGATACAGGTTTTGCGGACCGAGGTCGTGCGGCGGAAGGGCCCGAGCGTGCGAGGGCCCGTAAGCCGTACGACCGAGGTCCGCAAAACCCGTTTCAGGGCCGTAAAGGTTTTATCATATACTTTATAGAATATTTTTAAAATGTTGAAAGAATATTTTAGGGATAGTTTACGCAGGTGGGACTTAAAAATTAAATATTTATTCCCAATTTTTTAAAATGATCGGGAAGCGTTAGCACTCTCGTCTTCTGCGGATCGATATGTCATTTGTTTATGTATCAATGTTCTAGAACGCGTGCGTGCTTACAGGGATTGGCTGCATGAACGTCACTCTACTTCAACTCTGAATTTTTTGAATGACGTTGATTGGGATAATTTGTGGATAATCACCGCTCTACTTACGATAACCCTCAAAGAAAACATTAACTGGATAAAGTCGGCATTATAATTTCCGAAAACAGCTCTAAAACATTTCTTAAAATAGGGTTTCCGACAAAATTCTGCGATGCGGTTCCCCACATGCACGCGCTGTCGCGTTTTGAAATAGATTCGGCTGCACGCGCTTTGGCGTTCTTAAATAGATTCGAAGTACGACGCGCACATCCAAATATGGGGACGCCGGGCCGGGGCGTGATAAGTAAAAAAACTGCACGGTTGTGAGGGCGCTTTTTCCCATAGGTTAACACGGGCGCGCAAAATCAGGTATATGATAAGACTGAACAGAAACACAGACAATATACTCCTCATTTTCAGTACCATGCTAATGATTAAAATTCCTGTTAAATGTGAGGGACACTGCATTTTTGGCTGTATTTTTTTATTTTTCTTTGTTTTTTTTGACAAAATTATTTGCAGACAAGGCGTCAGAGGGCATCTCCAGAAATCACTCCATATGACCAAGCGCAGAGTTGTGTCACGAGAGGTGCTGACCTGCCAAAGGAGGGGCGGTTCGAAGTACGTTTTATAAACACTGTTAAAGGTGAGACACCAATACGACATCGTTAACAAACTTGTTTTAAAAGATTTGATGAACCTGAAAGTATATGAATTCAAATAAGCAAAATTTCCAGAAACCAATAGTTTGACTGCTTTAAAGTTTGTTTGCAAGGTCCTTTGGGAATTCTTATTGTGAAAATATAGAATATTTTCTGCAGTTGTCATCATTTTCTAACATATTTCTATCACATACTATTTATGCAGTGGAAAACAAGTTGGTATTTAACCAGTTTAACTGCTGTGGATATGAATGTTTACACACAGTTCTACATTTGCCTGACAGTTGTGTAAACATTGATAAATGTTTTTGTGTGATTGGTTTAGTGTTTATTGAAAAATGTCATTAGCTGCCACAGCTTACATTACACCAACCCAATTCCCAGTTTCTTGTTCAACTCCTTAAAACGTGTTTAAGGTAGTGACTCAGGTTCCTGGACACATATATTTTCAATAAAAAAATTCACATGAAAAGCGGGACCTCACACCCAACATGTGGTACATTTTCTGTTTGGTCTATATTTGAAGTAGGTAAAAATTGTGTTTAATTGTCAAAACATGCATTTGTATGTTTGTTTAAGGCAAAAACGTGTGAATTTGAGTTTTTCACTTAAAAAAGTATAAGTAAGAATTGGCAGCACCCCTGAGTGGTCTGTTTACGGCACTAGACATCTGGGTATACTGGGGAAAAAAACGTGTTTTGGATTTTTGAAATTCGCTTTTGTTTCTGCACAGTGAGCCTTTGAAGTGTGAACTGTCAGATTTTCACATAAATTATCGGCTTTTGTTCACGTTTGTCAATTTATCATCACTTTTGGGGTGTTTATCAAAAATCTAAAACACGTTTTTCAGGTCTATTCATGAAATGTTTACATGCAAAGAATTTGGGGAATCCGCCCACGCGTCGCTGACTTATACCCATTTGAAGGGGTGCATACATAGCAAAAAACGGAACTGATGAGATGACCAACCCTCGATGCTCTAAAAATTTGTAGGCCTAGTCGGCCTATAACTAACTTTCTGTTGTGACGGGACAAAGTCTCTAGCATCGGCTGCGTCCCTACCCAACACTGCGTCCTCGTCTTCCGATAAAATCTGACTCATCAGAATTTTCTTGGCAGTTTCGCTTACGTCCATCAGCTCTGTATTTTGCTTCTTTGGCCCCCCGTTTACGTTTTGTACACTGCTTATACTCAACCATGTTAACGTTGGAATAGCGTAACACACATGCGCAACAAAGTGCGCAGAAATTTACATAAACTCCTTGAAGGTATTACAATAACGCTGGAAGTAATCCGGACTGTTAAAACAAAAAGAAAATAATGACTCCCGCAGTGGTTAGAAGGCCGTGTTTTCACTAAAATTACAGACATTTCATAGTAAACTGTTACCTCACAGTTTTCTCTTATATGAAGATCATATTTCAGGAGTTCAGAATGTAAAATAATCACAAATGAACTCCTGAAATATGATCTTTATATTAGAGAAAACTGTGAGGTAACAGTTTACTATGAAATGTCTGTAATTTTAGTGAAAACATGGCCTTCTGTTGACATTTGAATTTTAGTCCAGACTAAAAGACATTTGTCAACAATTACAATGTTCATTGTACATGGGCTGTGTTGATAAGCTGGAAACTTGACATTTCCACATGTTTTGAGGAGTTGAACAAGAAATTGAACAAGAACTGAAATATATACCTAGACAGTGTTCTGCCGAGGCCGCGCCCTTGAGGGATTCCCCCCCCCAACTGAAATGTTACAAAAACAACATCGACAGGTCGCAAGACACAGTCTTCATATGCCCCAGCCAATCTGCAATATAAGCATTTGTCCATGCCTTATCTTTCTCTTCCCAGTATCAGCTTATGGAGCTGACCTGAGATGTGATGTAACCATAGCAACGTCTTATTTGCATGCTTTGAAAGACCTGTTTTTCATTGGCTTGATAAGTTTGGCCCAATCACTATCTTTGTTTCATTTCGCACTCATCTCAACATGTGAGAAACAAGTGAAGGGAAAATGGCTTCGTGCATGTGATGATCTGAAGTGCAGTGTCTGAGCAACACAAAATTTTTTTTTTCCCTACAGGCAAGGGTGTGTTTGCAGTCCGAAATTTCAAAAAGGGGGATTATTTGATGTGGTATGATGGAGAGAGGTTGACTGGAAAAGAGGCTGCTGAAAGAGAGGATGTTTATGACCGAACAGGCGATGGATCATACATGTATTTTTTCAAGGAAAAGGGCAAACAGGTGGTGTAAGTAGAATTTTTTAATTCTTACCTGTGTTTTGTTTCTAAATTACTTGCATTTAGCTTCTCAACGTACATTTGCCTTTTGGTAAAGTATCTCAAACTTACACATGTGAAGTAAGTGAATTTAGGTCATTTACTTCGTTTCTCATATTGCTAGGAATCAACTAGTTTTACTACAAATTCTCAAGCAGCCAATATTTCTTCATAGGTAAAAGATGGAGTTTAACACTACAACTGTATTTTTGTATGTATCATTTCAATTTAAGTATTGATGCCACAAGAACAGATACTATTGCCAGATACATCAATGATGAACACAAAAAGCCAAATTGTACAGTGAAGAAGATTGCTGATATGACAGGAACTGAACACCTTTGCCTGTTTGCCATCAGAGACATACATGTAAATGACGAGATTCACTATAATTACGGAGAAGGTTTAGACCTGCCATGGAGAAAGGTATTTTGCTTTATTATAGGAATCACACAATATTGCTTTCTGGTACACAGGAGAAAAAATCCCCCTCCCTGTAACAGACCCTGAACAGGCCCTAGCACTTTGTGTCGGCAAGGACAGCATGTCATGGTTGTAACAGAGTCTGCTATACAGGTCTGTATAAAGTGCTGTGAGAACATGGCTGTGTAGCTGTGATGTGGACTCTGTGCTGTGACAGGGTCTGCAATTTCTGCCTGTTCCAGCACCTGCATTACAGGACTGTACCAGGGCTCGAAATTAACGGTAGTCTCGAGGCAATTGACTACCAACTTTTCCGTCCTGACTACCAAATTTGAAAAATGGTAGTCAGGTTGACTACTGGTGGAACTCTGGATGCACTTACACAGAACATAGTATTACCTGCATATTGCGTATCATTAACCATATCTATATGGGCCCTAGTTGTATTGATATTGCTAAATTCACGATTCCAGAGTGGTAATCCAATTTCTTTAGCATGGTCTTTTTTTTTTTCCAAAATTTACGCGAAAATCTACGTCTTCAAACTGCATCAACACTGGGAGTCATATGGGTATAATCGCTGACTCGGTGTCAACCGGTACCCTTGCCTGCGATTTAGACTTTAGGCGGGCAGTGAACAAAACCGTCCTAAATTTCGCAACATTCTAGAGGTTGATTTTGTTTCAGTGCAAAACATCCTGACTACCAAGTTTCTCCTGTTGACTACCAACTTCTGAAAATGGTAGTCAGCTTGACTACTATCACGAAAAGTTAATTTCGGGCCCTGTGTACACATGCAATTATAAGAACCATTAGCAAATAAAATGGCCAATTTTACTGAAAATGTACACCCCTGAAATCTTGATAAAAATTGTCAGAAGCTGTATCTCAGGCCCTGTAAAATCAATACTGACACACCACAATCCATACACCTGTGTTTTCAGTCCTGTGGCCACAGCACTGGATCATACAGTCAGAAAGTACACCACACACTGACCAATCAGACTAACTGTAATCTGCCTGTGGTTTTCTTGTTGTGTATGTTTGTAATGCAAGTTTAATCTACAATTACTTCAGTGTCAATAGTCATGGAGAAAAATAATTACCTACTTTCCAGTTCTACCCACCATTTTGAATTGTTTTTCTATTATTGTTAGGGACCACATCAAAGATTGATGTCTGATAAAAAATTTAATACTCTAAGTTTGGGGTGGGGGGTTTTGACCCCTAGAAGTTTTCCATCAGACAAAATCAAAAATTCTTTAAATTACATATTTTTATACCATTTGTGGAAAAATCCAGAAAACTCAGAAATGAACAGAAATAAATGTTTTTTTTTTTTATAATATTTGGGTATATATCATATATCAATACCATATATGTGTGATAGTGTAGTTTTCTATCCTGGTTATGGTTTAATTATGAATGGAGTTGTCACAATAAGGAAATAATGGGAATATATTCTCAATTAAGTTAGGGGGGGGGAGGGTTTGGAGCAAAACTTAAAGAATTAAGTTTTTTATCAGACATCAATCTTTTGACGTGGTCCCTTAGGTAGGGTCAACAGGTAAACTTGGTTAAATTTAGCTATAGACCTCTTGACCTCAATTCAAGACATATGAACGCTGACATATGACGCTGCTTGTCCTAATCAGATAACTGACTATTTCTCATCACCCCAGAATCATAAGCTAATAAAATGGCTTTCTTTATAATAACTGATGTATACATCACTCAACTGACACATTTATGCGGCATTTAATCTTACCTGTAATGAAACAGTATGTGCTAACAGGGATTACCCTGGCTCAAGAACTGCATGAGATAAAATCCTTTATGAAAAAAACGGTGAGAGAATTTTAAACTCGTAGGGATCTCGTGACGGTAAGTGACCGGGAGTTAAATATGGCAGTGTTCTGTACTTCACAAGCACAAGATGAGCGACATAAAAATATTCACAAAACAAAAATATGACTAGTACAAAAAATTATTACAACATAAACACACCAAAATATCAAAGAATTTCATGATGAAACAACATAAACACCAAATAGATTCCTGGGGTATAACATTATGAAACACAGTTGAGCAATACGCTGGACATTCTAGACATTGTAAAAATAAAAAGATATAAAAATATACAAATAGAATCTATAATCACATATTAAAAACATTTCACTAAATAATTCAGAGTGGATACAACTTTGATATTTGATCATATATTTCATTGACAAAAAAACTCACAGATTAACACAAAACCAAGAGAGACACCTAGAAAATACCCTGGTTACTTTATAGAAAATCACCAACTGAAAAAACTAGCATTCAAAGGTCAATTGAGAATTGAATTTAAAAGTTCAAAACACACAAACAAGCACTCGTTTTTAGAAATTTGATGGTTGATGCTGTATCTCAAATCATGTCACTATGGATCAATACTGCCTTTGTCTACTATTACTAATTACTGCCCCCGTCCGTCACAGTATATGCACTGCCCATAGAGAAATAACTAAGCTCCAAAAAGGCGATCAAAACATGGTCCACCTTCCAATCTCTCATTAGCGGCCACCAAAATTGATTCTGATCACAACAGTTGAAAAAACTGGTAATGGTCGCGGTCAAAATGTCAAAATTAAAGAATCAGAGTTTGTTTTTCACGCTATTTTTCAAAATTGCCAAAACTTGAGTCCACTGAAGGCTACACACTGCATATAAAATTGTGAAGCACACGAATCTCGTATTATAACGTAGCCTACACTCGGAATGTATGCAATGGTGTGGCGAGCAAGGCACTTCGATGTATCAAATACCTGTTTCTACAGATTAAAACTGCAATTATCATGGGCAGCCAAATGCCATGACATTATTTGATACTAAGACATCGACTGACTATGAAACCGATCAGTTAATTTAATGACGGTGCTTATGATGGCGTTATCGGAAGGTAGGACCATCTCAGGGAATCCGTCTAATCTCACCAAGGCTAAAGAGTACAAAACAACACAACCCGTGCAACACCAAATATAATGTAAAAATAGGAAAAGTTAGCCTGTGGAATGCTTTCCATGTATACCTATAAAATGCACCATCGTCGAGGAACGTTTTGGGCTAGTAGTAGTAGTGTAGTATGGGTATCGCAAGCCCACAAGTTTGAGTCCAGTACACAGCAGCCGACTTTACTGAACAGAAATTTGAAGTTGGTCTGAACATCACCAATACTCGTCAATTTTCTGTCCTTACTAGCGGAGGTGGTTCTAGTGAAGGAGTAACTGAAGTACGATAATCTAGATAGTGCATTTCGTTCGCACTACAACTCGTATGGGAAATGAGTTCCTCAAAAGCGCCATTTTGCAGCAGTGACAACACGCTGTACATCAGCAACAACCCTTGCTGTCTTGACTCCATTGATTTGTCAATGAGCGTATAACTTCCCCATTGACAACCAATCACATACGCTGTTTGAAATAGGTAACTCTTGGCATGTTTTAGGTACAGAACCACACCGAATCTTGCGTTAAACTTATGGTTCAAGCCTGTACCGGTATAGCGCTCTTTACGGCGACAGAATATACATGGTTCTGTACTGAATACTGGTAAAATATTACTGATAAATTTAGATCGCGTATATGTATCCCTGGCTAATATGTCTTTAAGTCAATTTTATGGTTACCATCCAATAATAGATTTTATCACAAATTTACTAATAATGTAGTATTTGAAATATGTTTTTGAAGCCCCCCCCCCTCCCCCAACTAAAATATTTGAAGGGATAACAGCGTGTAGAAAACAATGAATCATTGGATATCTCTCCAGCTACTGCGTTACATCTGGATCCAAGCTTTACATGACTTAACATTACAACAAACAAAATCAAATTACAGTTGAATGAAACTAATGAAATTGTTGTCTTTCCACAGGAGAAAACTGTGCTGGACCCGTTATCTGCTGTTTCTCAAGGTTCAGACGCTGTATCTGGAGCCAAAGATGCTGCTGTTTATCAAGGGTCAGACGCTGTATCTGGTGTCAAAGGTGCTGCTGTTTCTCAAGTGTCAGACGCTGTATCTGGAGCCAAAGATGCTGCTGTTTCTCAAGGGTCAGACGCTGTATCTGGAGCCAAAGATGCTGCTGTTTCTCAAGGGTCAGACGCTGTATCTGGAGCCAAAGATGCTGCTGTTTCTCAAGGGTCAGACGCTGTATCTGGAGCCAAAGATGCTGCTGTTTCTCAAGGGTCAGACGCTGTATCTGGAGCCAAAGATGCTGCTGTTTCTCAAGGGTCAGACGCTGTATCTG
Organism: Ptychodera flava; assembly: GCF_041260155.1. NCBI lineage: Eukaryota > Metazoa > Hemichordata > Enteropneusta > Ptychoderidae > Ptychodera > Ptychodera flava. Next base: position 34,461,848 of record NC_091946.1, on the reverse strand, counting down.
GAGCCAAAGATGCTGCTGTTTCTCAAGTGTCAGACGCTGTATCTGGTGTAAAAGGTGCTGCTGTTTCTCAAGGTCAGGCGCTGTATCTGGAGCCAAAGATGCTATGCTTGTTGGTACAAATTTGACCAGTCAGGAAATGGTGAGTAAATGATAGTTTCTGATGCAAGACACACATGTTTCTTGTCATTTAAATAGAATGCTGGTATGTATGGCATTTGCTATGTTTCTCTGTCAGAACTGATTTATTTGTCAAATAAGGTGCCAAAACATGCAAACTAGACTAGGTTTTATTTTTGTTGATAAAATGTAACAATTATTCATAAGAGGTCGTATTATACATGAATCCTGCATATTTGACACAAAAAGGAACACTCAGGTGTAACTGGCGAGTTAGGGAGTCCTGTGACGTAATCACAGGAGGATTAAAGGGGAAGTAAAGCTCTATATCTTGCAGTTAAGGAGCCTGTGGAAAGGATATCCCGATAGTCACTGGATAAGTATTCTGATAACAGAAATTAATTTACATATAAATTTAAATTTTATTTTCATTTAAATTTATGTTGATCATTGGCGATTTAATTTGACCTGAGTATGAACTGGTCAAAAGCTTGTGGTGTACCATCTCTGGAGGTGCTTTATTAGTCCTGCGGACAACGTCTGGCAGGAACTTATAGATTGGGCCTTACTGTCCGTCCGTCAGTGGCCATTTCTCAGACACCCCTGAACCGATTATTTCAAACCTAGCACAAGGATAGAGCCCTTCACCATACAGATGCAAGTCGATTAGTTTCGTGCTACGATCCAATATGGCCGCCGGGCGGCCATTTTGTTGCCATTTTTTCATGTTTTTGAACAATATCTCAACTGTCCTTGAACTGATTTCGTTCAGTGTTGGTACATAGATAAAGTACAATGGTATATATATATACATGTCAATTTTTTCACGATATGATCCAATCTGGCAGCCATTTTGTTGCGATTTTTTCAAGTTTTTGGACCATAACTCAACTGTCCCTAGAATGATTTTGTTCAGTGTTAGTACATAAATGAAGTACTATGGAATTTTTGTCACCCTATGATTCAATATGGTCTCTGGGTGGCCATTTTGTTGAGATATTTTCATGTTTTTGAACTATATTTCAGCTGTCCCTGACCAGAGTTCATTCAGACTTGGTACACAGGCATTGTATTTTAGTGTCCATGTGCATATCAATTTGTTTTGTAATAATATCCAAGATTGCAAAATTTTGTCTTTTAGCCATAAATGAATTATCCCTGAACTCAATTCAAAGTTGGTACATGGAGATGTATTATAGTGTGCATGTGTAAAAGTTTATAGTCCAATGAGATCCAATATAGTTAGTGTGATGTGATTCAGTATGTGCTCCAGATGGCCATTTAGTTGTTTTTGCTATGTAATTATATATATGTCTCTTATGCTACCTGTAGAACTATGAAAGAAAATGCATAAGTCCAGAGAGCACACTGGAACCAAATGACTGTTGTTTGCACAGGATAAACAACCAGTGATAGTGCAGGCACAATTGACTGCTCTAGTGTTTATCCTGTACAAACAATTCAGTCACTGGGTTCCTTCCTGTTAATGATATGAAGACAATTAAGTGTGTGTAAGAAAAAACACTTCGAAATATCTCCTGCAGTTGCTTTTGATCAATACATGTGACTGTTTTGCTACCTATAGAAATATGAAAAGAAAATGCGTGATCTACCAGGTCAGAGAGTATCTGTAATGTGCAAATGTGGCATGCATATATCACATATACTATAAGTGCATCCAGCCAAATGAATAAGAATATTCAAGAAATAATATCCAGTGACTAATGAATCATGACATATATGCATGCGTGAATTTTTTTAGTCACGGTACAGTTTTAAGAAAAGGGCCACCTTTTCCTTCATTTTGAGCACTAACCCAACATGTCACAGCCACTTTGGTTCAAACTTACTATAGGGCTGTATAATGTGCAAATGAATTCTCATTGAAGTATGGTTCAAAATGCCTGCCTGGTAGCCATTTTATTCAGAAGTATGGAGCCCCAATTCAGACGTGCCTCAGCCAATTTGGTTCAAACTTGGCACAGCGTTAATGACCATGACATGCATGTTCTAGGAAGTTTTGTCGTGATATAATAGAAAATGACTGCCAGGTTGAAGGCCCTCAGTATATGTCGAAAATCATATCAAAGTTCCAAAGATTTAAGCAACATATATTGAACCAGCGGGGACTGTGTCATCGACTGATGACTTGTTGCGTAAATAATGCATTCTCCTATGACAGATGCATGCCATTTTGAAATGAAATCTGTATGTATGCTTTGTTGACAGGAACTGCTAGAGTATTTTGCAAATGAAATTGGATCAAAGCTGCAATCATCGTTCACAAATGAGACAACACATGTGATTGTCAAAACAGGTAAAGTGCTCAAAAGAAGAAAATATCACCTTTTTAGTTAACAAGAGGAGTCTTTGAATGATAGAATGCTGTTTAGCCTGGTGATTGGATGGTATCTGTAGCCCTAATCTGTGCTTTCGCTGGTGCTCATAACGCTCGTAAATTATGAAAAAATGAAAATTTAACAAGATGTGATTGGTCATTTACCGACAATTTTGCCATTTTTAAGCCCAGATTTTCAGTAGAGAATATTGATCTTTGCATGAAAACCACCCTCACTGGCGCCCAAAAACACACGCATGGGTCAATGATCAACATCACATGACTACATAACCATTGCTACAATAAGCATGCATGAAAAAGTTTCAAGCTCTTCCTATCATTTTATTGTAGTATCAATGCATGGTCTATCAGGTATAGTTTCGAGACACCCAAATATTGTCACATGCTAGCTGTCAACTTACTTATCAGCATACAAATGTCAGATAGGAGAGAAAAGGAAAACGGGTCGGGGAGATCGAAGAGGAATGTTATGAATACTTTCAGTGTTAAAAATAATCGGTGGCAATGGTGGCAAGTTTTTTACCCATTTACCACCAAAAATTCTTGATGGTGGTATTTTTTTGCCACTTGTTTCTGCCACTGAGAAATTTGACGAGACTACATCCAGGCTGTTTTGTCGTATTGTCACGAAATACGAACATGCGATCCAACCATATTATCACTTTAGACTTGCAAAACATTTTATATGGGAGCGCCAGTACCCGTTCTGGTTTCTGTACAAAAAATAAGGTTGCAACATTTTGCACCCCATAAGAAAACATTGCATGAATCAACACATCTTATTGGTTCATTGTGAATTCGTTGCTAGCATGACATCTGGCTTTTTTGCATAGTCTGTAGATCACATCAGACAGTTTATTGAAGAATTGCAATGTAGGATTATTTGACATTTTTTCTTTTCAGTTTTTGGTCAAATCAGCCAAGGTTTCTCAGCACAATATGTCTTGACAAGATTCCTCCTCACGCGAATAATAGGGAGCCCATTGATATTTTTCAATGTATTCACTATGTAATTACCCTAGCATTATGAGCACTGAGAAATGTACATTTATTACATTATTGATGAGGTCTGTTAATCAAAGTTCAATAGATCCTGGAGGAAAGATTTGGCAAAAATAGAAACTGAAATGTATACTGTAGTACTAAGGACATTTTCAAATGTGGGGGAAAAAAACTTTCGCTAAATTATGTTACAGATAACAATACAGTGTGTTTATTCCGTATACTTCTTTTCACAGATTCTAATCTTGTTTGTGAAAGGACGCTTAAATACTTCTTTGGAATTGCAGCACGCAAATGGGTCGTCAGCTTCAATTGTAAGTCTCTTATTAAACATTAACATACCAGTTATTTATCCTTACCATGAGGCGACATATGCAGTTATCTGAATGCACATGCTAAATTCTTCTGTGTATATATATGCCCTGCCTGGTAATCTACTGGAATACCTCCACAGGGAAGGAAAATGTACATGCAAACTTCAAGGAAGCGTGTATGAAGTTACTTAATTATTATCAGTGATGTGTTTTAAGCTTATAGTCACTATAACAAATGACCCAAACTTGTTATCTGTAAAATGATACATCTTTTGGGATACAGGCATGCTTACTAGATACATTTATAACACACCATGCTGTTCTGTGATTAAGGGAAGGTTATATAGTATAAAGTACACTATTATCAAAGAAAAACATGTCAATGAATGGTCAGTTTTTAAGTTATGTATGTCAAAATACAGACATTCAGACCAACTCATGAAGAAAGAGTTAAAAAAATGTGTAACAAAATAAACAAGAGGATGTTGATTTTGTTGTAAAATATGTGAAAAACCTGAAAAAGAATTACTTACAGTGCGATGTTTATTTCATCACGTTTCATGACCAATAAACTTAAATTATCACATATTGAAAGTTTACCTCATATTTCCGTATGTGTTTGGTTCCTGTTTTGCGACGGTGGTAAATTGACTAATGGTTCCTTCGTTTGGCTAACAAAAAATATATTTGGCTAATCAGTTGGCTAACAATTTTAATAGCCTAGAGTAAGCCCTGTCAAAATGACATGTATTTTAAACCACTCTAAGGAGACATTAGTGTTAAAATCACGCTTGCCCATCCTTCCTTTAAGATATTGCTTCAAAGGGTCATAGCCATAATAATTACACCCAGCAGTGATTTATTTTACTACAACTGAATAAGTCGTTCATTCACAGTCATATTGCAACATAAGTGGATTTGTGTGTCCACAATTAACTTTATTAAGAAGCCTTTAACCCTTTCATCCCCCGTTCCCTGTGTACAGGTCACCCCTTGATAAAGTGCTGGTCACCCCTTGATAAAGTGCTGGGGGTGCCAACATACCTACAGAGGAGGAATCCCCCACCTGGGCCCTGTCTAGATGAAAAACTGATCCTATTGATTTGTGTGTATGCAATTAAGTTACAATTAAGCGTAAATGCTGTGTGTCCACAGTTGATTAGCAGCCGATAAAGTTGTATGTCCACAGTTGAAAACCAGCTCACCAAGCCTTTGTCATGTTGCAGCCTATCAAGTTGTGTGTCCACAGTTGACTGAGACTATAGCAATGTGTGCCCCCCCCCCCCCCATAGCAACCCAACAAGATGTGTGTTCACATTTGTATAGCAGCCCACCAAGTTGTGCACATGTCCACAGTTGTATAGCAGCCTATCAAGTTGTGTGTCCACAGTTGTATAGCAGCCTATCAAGTTGTGTGTCCACAGTTGTATAGCAGCCTACCAAGTTGTGTGTCCACAGTTGTATAGCGCAGCCCACCAAGTTGTGTGTCCACAGTTGTATAGCAGCCTATCAAGTTGTGTGTCCACAGTTGTATAGCAGCCTACCAAGTTGTGTGTCCACAGTTGTATAGCGCAGCCTACCAAGTTGTGTGTCCACAGTTGTATAGCAGCTAGCCTATCAAGTTGTGTGTCCACAGTTGTATAGCAGCCTATCAAGTTGTGTGTCCCAGTTGTATAGCAGACCACCAACATTGTGTGTGTCCACAGTTGTATAGTAGCCCACCAAGTTGTGTGTCCACAGTTGTATAGCAGCTTATCAAGTTGTGTGTCCACAGTTGTATAGCAGCTAGCCTATCAAGTTGTGTGTCCAAAGTTGACTGAGACTATATAGCGATGTGTGTCCCCGAAATAGCAATTCCAACAAGATGTTTGTTGACCGTTGTATAGCAGCCTATCAAGTTGTATGTCAACAGTTGAAAAGCAGCTCACCAAGCTTTGTTATGTTGCAGCCTATCAAGTTGTGTGTCCACAGTTGACTGAGACTATAGCAATGTGTGCCCCCATAGCAACCTAACATTGTGTGTCCACAGTTAATATAGCAACCCAACAAGATGTGTGTTCACAGTTGTATAGCACCTATCAAGTTGTGTGTCCACAGTCAGCGTTGCAAACTACCGTCCGTCCTCCCGTCCGAGACGGGTAACTTTTCAGTCGGACGGGAGGAAAATTTGACTTTCACGTCCGTGTGTCGGGCTCATGATAGTGGCCCCATCCCCCGATCGATCAGTCTCTTCTAGACTTAATGTGTATAGTAAAATAAACTAAATTTATATCCACACTTGCCTGTGTTAGGTGAGTGTGAGGCCGGGGCGCAACCCACGTGAGACACGTAAACAGGAAGATGCGCTTACTGGTAAATCTCTAGTGAGCAGTAGAAGTAAAACACGCGCATGGTAAACGCAACATCTGCGTTGAAAGGGGTCTGGCTGTATTTAAATTACCGTGCGCAAAAATAGCACTACACGGTTTTTAGCTTCCATTTGGTATATGTATATATACCATGGAAGCTATAGGGGTTGATCGGTGATGGCGTCTGTATGTTGTCTGTATGTGGGTATGTATGTATGTATGTATGGATGGATGTATGTATGTATGTATGTATGTATGTACGTCCGTTCAATGCCAAATCTTGAGAACCGCTGCAAGTATCACCTTGCCATTTGGTGTGTAGATGCGTGCTGACATGTAGATGGGATTTTGTTCAAATGAAGTTCTCATCACCAAAAATATGCAAATGAGCTAGAAAAATGTGAAAATCATCAAAAGCCAAAAAACTCGACAACAACTGATCAGAATGCTTTGAAAATTGGTATGTATGTTCCTTGTGTTGACTTATCGTGATATCTGTCATTTTGAGCTGATATTTGCAATTTTCTATTTTTGCAGATTTTTTTTAATTTTTCAGGATTTTTGGGGGTACTTTTTAAGATCATAATTTTTCCCTTGAACTATGTGTCCAATTGTATTGGAATATTTTATTTAAGTTCCTAGGGATACCCTGGCTATGATTTGACTGCAAAGTGTGGTTGAAATTTCCATCCATAGTTGTATTTTTTTAGCAATTTTGACCTTTTTTTGTAAAAAATCTGATTCTCTGAAAGCACTTGTTGGATTGCTTAGAAATTTGGTGAGCAGGCTCCTTAGGGTGACCCTATTAAGTTGTTTTCACTTTTTTATTTGCACTTTTTTATTTTTTGGATAATTTCTAAGATTTTAGACTTATAGTATCCTCATATGAAAACACAATGTCCGATTTAAATAAAATTTGGCCTACAGGGCCCTATGGATGACTTTACTGAGGTATCCTAAATCGTGATGAAATGTTTTCTGGTTTTTGGCAGTTTTCCTCAGGAACTATTACTTGTTTTGATCAAATTCCTGGTATCTTTTAAAATCTGCAAAACTGTACTGTTATATTAAGTTTTTTCTTGACACCCTTATGAGAGAGGCTACCATCTGTTCTTTGTTTATAGTGGCTACTGAGATGTTTGTTGACACTGTTAAAGCAGTAAGTTACATAAGACATTCAAGTGAAGATATCATCAACATTCAGTCTGATTTCTTAAATTTGTAGTTAAACATTCATGTTGTCAGTAACTTTGTCTGAATGATGGTTCTGAGAATATCAGTTGAGTCTCCAAGGATGTTCTCCAATATGGTTGAATAGAATTCACTTATTTTTTATATGCATGCATGTTACTGCTTATGAAGTTATGAGTGATTGGTAATTTTTAGCTCCATAGCCATATGTATATATGGCAATGGAAGCTATTCTTATAGGCTAGGGAAATGTCTGTATGTATGTATGTCTGTATGTCTGTACGTCTGTATGTCTGTATGTCTGTATGTCTGTATGTCTGTCCGTCAACATCAAAAACTCCGAAACCGCTGTACATTTCATCTTGATATTTGATGTGTATATGGATGATGGGCTGTAGATGAGATTTTGTTCAAATGAAGTTGTCATTGCCAAAAATATGCAAATTAAGTGAAAAAATGTAAAAACCGTCAAAATTGAAAAAACTCAATAACCACTGAGCAGATTACATGAAAAATTAGCATGTAAGTACTTTGGGCTGACATGAAATGATTGTGCTCATCTTGGGTCAGTATCTTGGACTTGCTATTTTCATGAATTTTTTTTGTAATTTTCTCCCATTTTTGGTCAAAAAATCTCCTGCTCTGAAACCACAAGTCCGATTGATTTGAAACTTGGTATGGAAGTGCATAGCAGTGACCTTTCCCAAATTTGGGCAAATCGTGGTGAAATTTGCATATTTTTAGTTTACACGTCCATAGACTCCCATGTATAAGGCAGATCTCCATAGACTCCCATGTATAAGGCCACGAAAAATAAAAATTTAGTTTCTCATCGTATTCATATTGCAAAAAGGATGCAGTGACACAATTTTTAGTCCCCAGGATGAAGTCCAGTGAGCTTATAGATTGGGTCATGTCCGTCTGTTCGTCCATCCGTGAGTCCATCCGTTCACGCAGATATCTCTGATATTTTGACAAAATGTCATGTGACCTTGATGACCTTTGACCTCAAATATACATACTTGTCCATAACTCAGTAACCACAAGTGCTACCATACTTCATATATGGTATGATGGGACAGCTTATGACGCCACATATTGTACCTCATTAATTATGCACATATCTAATTTTGAGCGAGCCAATAGAGCTAGAGGTCTGATTTTTGGTATATAGGGATAACTTATCAAAACAATTTTTTTGACAAAATGTCACGTGACCTCTATGACCTTTGACCTCAAATATACATATTTGTCCATAACTCAGTAACCACAAGTGCTACAGCCTTCATGTATGGTATGATGGGACACCTTATGACGCCACATATTGTACCTCATTAATTATGCGCATATCTAATTTGAGCGAGCCAATAGAGCTAGAGGTCTGATTTTTGGTATATAGGGATAACTTAGCAAAACAATTTTTTTGACAAAATGTCACGTGACCTCGGTGACCTTTGACCTCAAATATACATATTTGTCCATAACTCAGTAACCACAAGTGCTACAGCCTTCATGTATGGTATGATGGGACACCTTATGACGCCACATATTGTACCTCATTAATTATGCGCATATGTAATTTTGAGCGAGCCAATAGAGCTAGAGGTCTGATTTTTGGTATATAGGGATAACTTATCAAAACAATTTTTTTGACAAAATGTCACGTGACCTCGGTGACCTTTGACCTCAAATATACATATTTGTCCATAACTCAGTAACCACAAGTGCTACAGCCTTCATGTATGGTATGATGGGACAGCTTATGACGCCACATATTGTACCTCATTAATTATGAACATATCTAATTTTGAGCGAGCCAATAGAGCTAGAGGTCTGATTTTTGGTATATAGGGATAACTTAGCAAAACAATTTTTTTGACAAAATGTCACGTGACCTCGGTGACCTTTGACCTCAAATATACATATTTTTCCATAACTCGGTAACCACAAGTGCTACACCCTTCATGTTTGGTATGTTTGGACACCTTATGACGCCACATACTGTACCTCAATAATTATGCGCATATCTCATTCTGAGCGAGCCAATAGAGCTGGATGTCTGATTTTTGGTATATATGGATAACTATAGGAGAGAAATTTTTTGACCAAATGTCATGTGACCTCGATGACCTTTTACCTAAAATATATGTTTATGTCAATAAATAAGTAACCACAAGTGCTATGTCCTTTGTATTTAGTAGGATGGGAGACCTTATGACAACACACGCTTTACCTCATTAATTATGTACACATCTAATTCTGGGCAAGCGAATAGAGCTAGAGATCTGATTTTTTGGCATATAGGGATTAATTAGCAATATAATTTTTTTTGCAAAATGTCATGTGACCTCGATGACCTTTGACCTTGATTATACATATATATGCATATTTCAGTAACCACAAGTTCTATACCCTGCAATTTTGATAGGATATTAGACCTTAAGATGTCACATCTTGTACCTCATTTATAATGCGCATATGTATTTCTTGGCTGGCCAATACTGCTAGAGGTCTGATCTTTTTCCCGATTTAGAACCATAACTTAGACATGCCTCGTGTGTTTCAAATTGGGAACAACGACATAGACCTATGTGCCCATAGATCTCAACATATACACTCCAGTGATACTTCTTAATGACCACATTTTCCTGCCCCATCAAGACTAATACTCCTATTACAAGTGGGGACTATGTCATTGTAAATGACTTGTTGAGTTAATGGTTGTATCACAGTATTCGATATATCTAATTCTGTATTTTTTCCATTTTATATTCTGAATAATTACATTAAACATATTTCACTGTCTCCAGTACATTTCATTTAAGTATTTTCACTTCATGCACTTTATCCTTTCCACACATGTTCAAATATCTGACCAGAGAACAAACACTAAATAGTCCAGGATGGGAGCTACAGTGTTATTGACGCTATTTTTTAAAGAAACCATACCCTCTGTGTATTTGCACAGCTGATATTTGCAATTTTCTATTTATAGGAATTTTTTATTTTCCAGACTTTTTTGGGAACATGTCTCTAATTGCATTGAAATTTTAAATTTAAGTTCCTTTGGGTAACTTTACTTTGAATCGTTCAAAGTGAGGTTGAAATTTCCATTTGCATTTTTAATTTTTGGCAATTTTAAACATTTTTCAAAAATTCTGTGAAACCTCTTGTCTGATTGCTCTGAAGTTTGGTTTGTGGGATGCTATATGTCTTTCAAATGGAAGCACAGAGTCGTTTTTGACTCTATTTTTTATATACTGATGAAATCACCTAATTTTCCAACGACTAAAAAGATACACCCTGTCGCAGAGGCATCTGACCGCAACTTTGTAAACTATTGTCACAACTGTAAAGATCAACGCGCCAACAATGTGGCGAGAAACTGAACAAGTGCAAAACTCGTATCACTCTGACCAAGCGTACAAATTGTTATCGATATAAAACATTAAGTTCAGCACCGGTCCTCGACATTCCCAGCCATGCTGCGTTCGTAATCAATGATGAAGGATCGACGGAAACAGAATACTGACACGAGAAACATTGAATTGATCGCTGGAAATATCGATACGGAACTCCCTTAATATCATGATAGGAAACTGGAAATACACCATGTTGATGTCTTGGAATCATGCCGTTGTAACCCATCCTTGAAAATAATTCATCTGCGAACGAGCAATGTCAAAATTGTACCAAATCTTGGCGCTGCCCATGAAATCTATAGTATGCCTATACCGCCTATGACTAAATTCGCTAAATACTCTTCACAGATAAAGCTTGTTCATTGGGAAATGTCGGATGAAACCTCGCTTCAATATTGACCACTTTGGTTATATTTTGGTCTTGGAGTAGGCCTAAGCAATATTTTGATCAGTTTAACTTTCCAAAGGCATCTTGATTCTGTGTTTTGAAAGTCAGCGCCGATGCCCGATCACTGTTTTTCACTTGCACTTCTGTGATCTTAGCAGAAACATTCCCCCATACAGCATTGAGCATCTTTTTTCTTGGCACTATTTATCTTCTGAACCAAACGACTGGTAGAATCCGAAAATAGTCGGCTACCTCTCTGTACATGACTGAAGATTGGCCACGAACAGGATCTTCAGCACAGAAAATTTTCATAATAAAATTCTTTTGCTCTTGTGAATTGTTTCACCCAATCCTTTGAACTAGTGAAGTTCGTTCGGCCATGTTACCAAATGTTAGATCGATGGGGATGTGTAATAGTGTGCAACCATAATCTTAATAAAATAATTGTCGTGACTTTGCCTGTTTGTTTGCGTTTTGGATAGTTGAAACTAATTTGTTGCGCGCCACAATGTTTTTTTTAGTTTGGCGCGTTGATCTTTTCATTTCATGGACAAATTTTGTCATGAGTCAGACGCCTCGGCTATGTAATTTCAGAGAAATCTGTCCTTTTCAAAGACATGTACACCACATTACTTCTTGGACCATACATCACAGAGTTACCATGTTAGAGCAATCCCTTATTCCCCTTTATCAGTTTCGATAAAAAAACATTTTAACACCTATTTGGTGGGAACTAAGATTAGTTTATTTGTAAGTTAATGTTCATCTTTAGTTGTTTACAAGTTTCAGTTGTTTACAGTTTGAGTACATAATGATTTTGGGTGTTTTGAACGGAGTCGTCAAAATTTCCGGACAGGCAACTTTCTAGCAGGACAGGCAAGTTTTGAAAGTTACCGGTCCTGATGTCTGGCAAAAATTTTGGCCAGTTTGCAACACTGCCACAGTTGACTGAGACTATAGCAATGTGTGCCCCAGTCAGCAATCTTTGTAATCTGTTGAATTTATGACAAAATTAGTTCAGATACCTTTTTGGGGCAATTTCTGTCAGTTTTGGTCAAAAATAGGTTTCTCCGAAAGTACAAGTACAAATGCTTTGGAATTCAATTTTTAGGATGTCAGAGTTATCCTTATTGTAACTAACCAATATCATGTCGAAAATACTAATGATGTATCTTTGATGCAATTTTTCTTATTTTTGGTTTTAAATATTTCATTACAAAATACACCAATCCAATTACTTTCAATTCTGGTTTTACTTTGAAATAAGTTTTGGGTGTTGTAGAGATTTCTCATAATGTGTGAAAACTAAATTTCAAAAGTGTAGCTTTCGAGTGATTTTTATGCTTGATTATTTTTAATTTGACTTTATGCAGTTTAAAACAATATTTGGTATTTAATTAGATGGCAGCTGTAAGTAATGTTTACACAGAAATTCCTGGCTATAAATAGACTGGTGTTCCGGTTAAGTAAACATAGGTATAGATAGTCCAGAAAAAGTTTCAAATGAAGAAGATTTTTGGGAAAATTTCTTGATTGCTATACTTTAAGAGTAATTTATGTTGTAAGTTTAGTGAAATATGCAATCATAGCTGAACCAACTCAACTCACACAGAGCAAAATTTAGCATATCTTAGGAATACCTTAAGTACATGTAGATATTTTAATCCAAGCTTGAAATTTACAAGAAGTTTTCAAATTGCAGATTAAGTATTTACTCTTGAATGATTCAAATGTGAACTAACTCTGTATCATTGGCAGTATTTTTCAGCCTCCTTTTTCCTGTTACACTGTGAGAGCATTGCCCGTTCGAGATTTTATCTATGGACCGTAGCTAAGTAGCTACGGTCTCTCTTTTGTCTACGGTCTCTCTCTTGTCTCTCTTTTCGATTTTTGTCCTGTCTGAAAACTTTTCAGCGCCGGTTCTTCAACATGCTACTATACACGCAGTGTCGGTAGTGTAGGCCTCCATCTTTGGTTTTGATGTCAGTCTTTTTCTCAGCATATTTTGTCTGTGACTTTGTGTTTGTCGGTTTTGGTGTGTTTTTCTGCCGAAACTTGAGTTAGAAGAGTGATTTTCTGCCCTTTCTATTTTGCAGAGTGTTGTTGAGGGAAGCATTTTTCTCAACGTTTGTTTTCGTGTACGCAGGCAGCTTCGAGGCCTGTGTACAAGACTGGTATTCTTTCCGAGGTAGCTAGGGAGTTCGTTCAAGATGGCAGCGATGCGTGGTTTGCAGCTGTCCTTCTCCACTCCATGTCGGAATTTTTCAAGTCCTTCGTCTGAGGAGTCGTCGTTTTTGACGGCCATTTCGGATGATTTGCTTCACCAGGCCACGCAGGTATGTAAGTGGTCCGAAATCAGCAGTCTGCGCCACCAAACTGCGCCGGCGCATTTTCAATGTGCGCCGTCAATCTGCGCCCCTATTCTGCGCCGTCAACCTGCGCCCCTATTCTGCGCCCATTAATCACATCTGTCATTGATAAATCTAGAACCAATCGATTTATTAAGATGTTGGGCAAATTGCTGCAACGATCTTCACAGTTGTAAACGGCGTAAGATTACTAAGCAAAAGTGAGACTCGGCCATCTGCAACGATCTTCACAGGAGTTGTCAACGGCGTAAGAATACTTCAAAGTATATACTCTGAGTTCAAAGACCTAGTCGGACTTGAAAGTCCGAGTACCCAGATTTGCGTATGCAGAGTACAATTGCTAACTTAATTTGACCTCCGATCCTTGCGACAAGTGTAAAGAACGTGATATGGTTTCTCCCATATGGCTTCCGCATACGTTTAAAGTAATCGTACGCGGCCTAGCCAGTACGTACGTACCATTATTTACAAGAGAGATATAGCCGTAAATAGAATGCAAATCGTTAGATTTGAGCATAGACCTCAAGGGCAGGGCTCACGCTACCCGATCGCCAGTTCGCCAAAAAACTACAAATAATTTCAAATGGCGACAAAAACTTTAGTTTGGCAATTTCATTGGCGAAGGGATGTCTTTAGTTGGCCGTCAGTGTTCTGCCGAGTGCTGCGGGATTCCCGCAAAAAAAAATGAAAGGTCCGGGTCGAACGACGCAGTCTGCACAACTCTAATCTTAGTTTCCGCGCAGTATCAGCTTACAGAGCTGAGACGTGATGCAACCATAGCAACGCCTGATTTTCATTCTTTAATAAGACCTCTTTTCATTGGCTTGATAAGTTTGGCTCAATCGCGATCTTAGTTTCATTTCGTCACTCATCCCACATGTCCCAACAGCATGTGCTTGCAAGTAAAGGGTAAATGGTTTCCTACCAGGTTCTGAAACGCCGTGGTCGAACAACATTAACTTTTTTCTTGTCTTATCAATCCGGCCCCACAAACTTGCAAGTAAACTAGCACGAGTGCTGACTACATGAGTTCTGTTTTCCAGTCATCTATTACTGCATCGGAAACTGTTCAGCTACGCTGTACTTGGCGATTAGTCTAAAACCCATACTACAGACGTTGGATGTTTCGCAAAAATTCTGAGCGTAATGTCTTTTACCACTACTCCCAAAACATTGCCTGTTTGCTAAAAATTCTTAGAATAGTTTTAGCTGCCATCTTCGGCGTGTACATACGATCGCGAAGCCCTAAGTGCTGCCTTTTCCCGCCATATTTCGATAAGTTTTTGTGAAAGTTTAGCTGGAATATCGTCATGTGAACATTTTTTGTCGCTGACTGAACTTGGGTTCGATACCATTCTCGTTTCTGGTTGCATACACATGCCTCGCGTATTGTGATGTGTTGCGACTGGATGCATGGACGTCGATGTAGTAATACTAAGTCATGTCAAGTCGCAGTCGCGTCGTGATCTTGACCCGGTCGAGTACGAAATTAGCCTTAATTTAAAATGAAGTTCCAGGGATTTAACACTAACTGGCGGTTTTAAATCATTGGAATATTCAAAAGCTAAGGATATTAGGACCTATAAATATTGAATGGTATTCAAAATTCGTTGGAAGTGTCGCACTCGAAGCCACTATATCCGACGAAACGCGAGTTATTTTTGTCATGGTTCTGAAAATTCCCCATCCTCGATATTTAGCCACATTCCATCAATGAGAAACACAGCTATTTCTATGATATTTATCATAGAAGGCACAGTTAAAGAGTTCGGCTCGATATCCGCAGATTTAAGGCACAGGTCGAGGGCGCAGTTACTGTATGGGCGCAGAATAGGGGCGCAGATTGACGGCGCACATTGAAAATGCGCCGGCGCAGTTTGGTGGCGCAGACTGTTGATTTCGGACCGCTTACATAGCTCGGCCACGGATAGGGTTACTGGTGAGCCAGGATTGCCATCAACTTTCGAGGTCGGCAGTTATGTTTTATGTTATGGCTGCTGCTGGGTCTCAACACACAGCGACGGCTTTATTGAGTTACAATTTTGGATATTTTGCGGGATTTCCAGTCGCATGCCTCCTTGTCAATAGTTTTTCCCCATACGTTCTGGGGTTATTTGGGATTTTAGTCGGTTTGACGACAGAATTGGGTCTTCCCAGCAGTAATTATTTTTCATGTGGGCCTGTTTCAAATCGACCGGTTACTCGCCGACAAGGGATCTGTTTTGGGGGTACGTACGTCTCCACTACAGGCAGCAGGCAGTGCGGTTTCCGCTCCTTCAGTTTTCGTGGACTCAAATCCGAGAGCTAGGCTGTCTCCTTGCAGTCACCTACCATTCATTCGTGCTATTTATGCTATGTTCAGATCCATCACAGACATAATCTTTGGTATAAAGGTTTCCTCTTGCATTGTGTTGACACAATTATTCCTTGGTGTCTTTAGACTCAAGGGCATACACGGACTTGCTGTTGGTCATTATGCAGTGCCAAGTCCGTTCGATTCGTTCTTCAACCTACATGTATTCCCTTATTTCCCTCCCGCCTTGGGGCTATTGGACTTTGCGTTGCTTGTTCAACAAAAATTGGGGGTTGCCTTCTTTTTTGGGAAATGGCAGCAGGTGTTCAGTTTTTATAAGCTGAAGTAACCTGTCTGCGCCGTACATGAGGTTCTGTTCGGTAGGGGATTTTCCTCTCCGATGCAATATTTATTCCTGCCCCTTCTCCCCCAGTCTTTGGTGTTGTACCACCTTAGTCAGAGGGGCAAGTTGGCGAATCAATTTTTGAGGGTTTGAATCACTTCTACAGTATAAGTGTATAGTCCTTCCACTGTTATTTCCAACCTCTTGGGCAAGACAATAAGCTTTGCAGAGTTTTATTGTTTTCTTTGCCCTTACTCTAGCTTCTACAAGTTTCCTGGTGCCTTGGCACTGGCTGATGGAAGGGATTTTTAATTGCTATGCATCTTATACAGGTCATAGTCTTCCAGCTATTTACAGTGGTCGCCTCAGAGTATTATAGAGTAGTGATTTCCATCCTTTATTTTTGGCAAACAGCCAAAATTCATTATCATAACAATAATGTACATTGTTATGGAAATTAGTCATGACTCTATAATTGTTCTATGGGAGAACCCTGTATTATAGACTTACCTTAGTTTAACTTTCACAAATTTGCTCGTCTGTGGGACTGGGAATTTGTGAAATTACTGTAAATCTATCCAGGTCAAATTTGTCACTGGTTAGTACAATCTATTTATTACTCTTCATGTGTAATTTTGATCACAAGAGGGAAAACTATAAAACTTTTATTAGTTTTATTGATATATCACTCCATTTTTTAATATCCTCAGGTTTGCTGCTTCGCAAACTGGATATTATGTTAGTGGATGTTATTCATTTTGCTATACATTTAAATATATATGGGCCACAAGTTTGACCAGCTTGTTAGGCCACAATACTGGTGCCCTTTGGTCTAGTTTCTAATTATTAGGACTGGACTTGTGGAAAATTCTTTTCAGACTATTGTTATAAGAATTTTCTCTTGGGGTTGTCTAACCAAGTCTACTTTCTGAGTTAGTAAGACTTGTCGTTCTAAGGGTAGAAGAGCTTGTTTTCAGGGCTTGACACTCACGCTGGTCCGCAGGCCTGAGGCCTGTAAATTCTAGCTCGGACCAGTAAAAACTCTTCGGAGGTAGTCCATAGACTTTTTAGTCCCGCGGACGCAGTCCGGCGGGGACTTATAGAATGGGTCCCGTCCGTCCGTCCGTCCGTCCGGAGCCGTTTCTCAGACACTACTGAACCGATTTCGTTCAAACTTGGCACATAGGTAATGCACTATGGCATACAGATGCACATCGATTTATTTCGCGATACGACCGAATATGGTCGCGAGGCGGCCATTTTTTTGCGTATTTTCGTTACTTTGAGCCATAACTCAAACATCCATGCACTGATTCCATTCAAACTTGGCACAAAGGCAAAGCCCTATGACCCACATGTGCACATAAATTTATTTCACGATACGACCGAATATGGTCGCGAGGCGGCCATTTTGTTTGCGAATTTTCGTGACTTTGGACCATAACTCAAACATCCATGCACTGATTCCATTCAAACTTGGCACAAAGGCAAAGCCCTATGACCCACATGTGCACATAAATTTATTTCACGATACGACCGAATATGGTCGTGAGGCGGCCATTTTGTTTGCGAATTTTCGTGACTTTGGACCATAACTCAAACATCCATGTACTGATTTTGTTCAAAGTTGGCACAAAGGCAAAGCCCTATGACCCACATGTGCACATAAATTCATTTCACGATACGACCGAATATGGTCGTGTGGCGGCCATTTTGTTTGCGAATTTTTGTGACTTTGGACCATAACTCAAACATCCATGTACTGATTATGTTCAAAGTTGGCACAAAGGCAAAGCCCTATGACCCACATATGCACATGAATCTATTTCACGATATGACCGAATAGGTCGTGAGGCGGCCATTTTTTGCGAATTTTCGTGACTTTGGACCATAACTCAAACATCCATGTACTGATTTTGTTCAAAGTTGGCACAAAGGCAAAGCCCTATGACCCACATATGCACATGAATCTATTTCACGATATGACCGAATATGGTAGCGAGGCGGCCATTTTGTTGCAAATTTTCGTGACTTAGAGCCATAGCTCAAACAGCCATGAACTGATTTAACTTGGCACAAAGGCAAAGCACTATGACCTACATGTGCACGCCAATTTATATCGCAATACGATCCAATATAATGGCTGCAAGGCAGTCATGTTTTTGGCAATTTTACATGTCTTTGTACCATAACTGTAACAGCTGTGAACTGATTTTGTTCAAACTTGGCACAAAGGCAAATCACTACGACCTGCATGTGCACAAAAAGTAATTAATTGGTCATTTATTGAATGCTGCTCCTATAACTTTCGTTTGCAAGTCACAAGCCTGACTCAAGTTGCATCAATGTCATTCTACAGCTGCCTAGACGCCAAAGATTATAATAAATTAGACAAGCGGGGACTGTGTCATCAACGATGACTTGTTTACTGTCTATGGTTAGTCCAACGGATAAATAGTATTTTTTCAAAGGTTCACGTTACAGTTCCGAACTATGGCTACTTTGGCACTATACAATAGCGTACAGCGGGGCTATAACCAGATAAGGTGACACATCCATGTAACAAGTAGCATTAATTTGAACAAGATTTTATGATAATGGTCATTATGAATGGCTTTGAATTTAATAATTTTCAACAATAACAAATACGACAGTAAAGTTTATAATGTGTATTGATAAGATAAATACTGAGCCTTTCCTCATGTTTTTTGGCTTGCGAAAAATAAATAACAAATAGTTGAAAGTTACAGTTGATGGAGCTTTAACTTCTTTCTCTGTTCTTTTGTGCACTGTACATGGTCAGGACCACCAAATTTTATTGAGGACCAGTGAAAACAAAACACTACTGGTCCTTGGACCAGTGGATTATTTGGCTGAGTGTCAAGCCCGGGTTTTCCAAACACAACCTCTTGCTTGACCTCCGGTCTGCTGTAGGGTACATCTGCATATGGCAGGGATACCCAGGTGCCGATTTACCTAGGTGCCATTTCAGCAATACTCTTGTTTGTTCTCCGTTGCCATTACAATGGAGCTGAGAACTTGTTTTGAGCAGACAGTACTGCCTTTATCACAGCCAGCATAGAAGTGGCTTCGCTACTTAGCAGACCTGTGCGTTTTTCCCAGGGTTTTATCAATTATACTGTTTATTTTTGGGAGACTGCACCAACTATTTATTTATTGCATGGGTGTGCAAATCAATCCTACTCGTCCTTTTAGCAGCAATGTGGAGTGCTATTTGCACTAACCACTCTTGTGAATAGTCGATTATTATTGTTTTAATAATAATAATTCAAGAGCTGCTAAAAAGGTCGGGGGGGGGGGGGGGCTATTTGGCCAAGACCATTGATCTTGTCATTAGTTGGCCTGGTGCAGATTGCAGTCAAGTTAACGGTCACGCTACAATGGAGTAGTATCACTAGCTACACGTAGTGCATCTACTTTGTTATTGTAGGGTGTTTGTCTGTCCTAGCATCCTGTTTTTCTCATAAATTCGGGTTTGCAGACAGTTTTTTTGTCATCTGTTGGCTTTTCCCCTTTTTACAGGGAGCTCAAGCTACCACTCTCCAGACCTCAGTCAGTGTTAACTGGGGGTGGAGGGTGGGTACATTGCCTGGCACAGTGTGTGGAGTCTGTCAAGGGAGCTCTCAGGGGGATTTCTCCCAGGCTGTGGCTAAGCAGTCAGGCCCACTTAGACCCATTTTGCATCGGGGAAACTGGTATTTCTGGTTCATGTGGATCTAGAACAGAACAGCAAGTTCTGAGACACCCTTTTGGTCTTTTGGACAGGGATGTGCGAGTATCCTTTCTGTCCTTCTACCACTTCTTGCACAAGGGTGGAGTTGGATGTTCGGGAGGTGATCCTGATAGCTCTCATGTGACCAAATTGGCTATGTTTTTCCTAGTTACTACAGTTACTAGTGCACAGCCATTAGCTATCCCAGTATTCTGTCTTCCAGGCAAGCTATGTCCTCCTCCATATCCTCATCATATCCTCCTTCATGCTTTGGGATTATCAGACAGAGAGTCTGCAGCAAGAGATTTTCCTACAGTAGACTCTCACATTTCAGAGCACAGACTGGCGTCTTCCACAGTGTCATTTGACGCCAATTATTGCACCTTCTGTCATCGGTGTGAGGCAAGGGCGGTTAATTTTCTCAAACCAAGGCCTCCTGGATTAGCAGACTTTTTTCTCTTCTTGGTCAGAGAGAAGAAAGCGTCTGTTACCACTTTTAAGGCTTGTAGTCAACTATAGGTAACATCTTTTCATTTGTTAAGAGAATCAGTCTATTTCTATTTTGACAACCTTGCTTTGGCAAGACCAGCTTCTTATCTTTGACACCTCAGTGGAGTCGTTCGCTGGTGTTGCATTTTTAGTGCAAGTCCTTTACGTACCTTTACAGTCAGCTGAGTTGACGTCTGCTACCTTCTAAGCTGTATTTTTGTTGACTCTACGACCGCCTTTGGCAGACTGAATTATATGCTTTGCCTATAAAAACAATTATAGCGCCATCGCGTTGTCAGTGGTCAGCAGATAATGTTATTTTGTTGACGAAACCCTCCTTTCTGGTCGTTAATTCGGTGGCCAGTCACCACCTTCGCCATTGGTTATTCCTAGTTGACAAGCTGGTGGGCGAGAGTTCTCCAGATAGATTGTTATGTCCTGTCAGAGCTCTCAAGTATTATTTAGAAATGACCAAGGCGAGGAGGGGGAGTCAGACGCGACTCTTTTTTCCTCTCAGGAAGTCACCTGGTATGTCTTTGACTCCCGCCACTATATCTAGATGGATTGTTGAGACAATTAAGTTTGCCTACTCAGACCCATCACAGGAGTCTTTAGTCTAGGCCAGGGTGAATTCTCATGAGGTGCGGGCTGTAGCATCTTCTTGGTCCTTATTCGCAGATGCCTCTATTTCTTAGGTGCCGGCTGCAGTTCAATGAAAGTCTCAGAATACTTTTACTTATATCTCAGGGATATGACATCTGAGTCAGAGGGTATGTTCTCCTCGGGTTCTGTTTGTGTTGCTCTTAGAGTGGCTCAGAACAAGTAAGAACCTTTTTTCACTTATTTCCTATTTCCAAGTCCCGCCTCCTTGGTTTACCTTGGGACTCTGTTGGCTTATGTTGAGGAAAAAGAGGTATATTATTATGACATAGAAACAGTAAATTCCCCCTGTATTTTAGTTTCTATTAATAATACTTACCTCTTTTTCATCAACACCTCCCTCTCACCTTTCCCTCACTTGTGATTTAGAGGTTGCTGTATTTATGAGAGACTTTTTGTTTTACGGGCTCTCTGGGTGTACAGTTTTCGGTGCAGGAGGCTGAATTTTGGCAGACTACGTTTGCGCTAAAGTTCGGACTGACATGTATGCGGTATTGTTGGCAGTTAACACCTGGACAAAATTTGAATATTCAGCGATAAAAGGAGGTATAGAGGTCTGGCTTATGTTGATGAAAAAGAGGTTACTACTATTAATAGAAAGTAAAATACAGGGGGAATTTTCTGGTTTTTTTTCCAGTGTGTCAGTTACCCAGTATTCCCCACTGTTCATCCTGTTGGGGAGTGGTGCTGGGTGTTTTCTGTAGTGTTTTCTCGTCACTCCCATCTCGATTCAACTTTTTAGCTTCCATTTGGTATATGTATATATACCATGGAAGCTATAGGGGTTGATCGGTCATGGCGTCTGTATGTTGTCTGTATGTATGTATGTATGTATGTATGTATGTATGTATGTATGTATGTATGTATGTATGTACGTCCGTTCAATGCCAAATCTTGGGAACCACTGCTACTATTACCTTGCCACTTGGTGTGTAGATGTGTACTGGCCTGTAGATGGGATTTTGTTCAAATGAAGACGTCATCACCAAAAATATGCAAATGAGGTAGATTTTTTGTGAAAATGGATGCAACTGAAAAACTTTACAATTACTGGTTGAATTCCTTGATAATTGGCATGTTTAGCCCTTAGTCAGACCTTTTGTGATTTTTGCAATTTTGGGCTCATACGTGAAATTTTCTATTTTGTATGAATTTTTTGTTATTTTTCTTTATTTTTGGTCAAAAATCAATTTCTCTCAAACCGCTTGTCCTATTGTTAAGAAATTTGATATAGAGGTTCCTGGAGATGACCTCTATCAGGTTTGTTCAAATCATGAAGAAATTTGCATGCATGTATTTTTGGGGCAATTTTTCACATTTTTGGTCAAAAATTAATATCTCTGAAACTGCTAGTCCAAGTGCTTTGAATTTTGATATGCATACTCATAAGAGTGACCCAAGTCCAATTTGTTCAAATCATAGTGAAACTTGCGTATTCATATTTTTGGGGTAATTTTTTCCCCATTTTTTGTTATTTTCCTCATTTTTATTAAAAATTTGTCTTTTCTTAAACCACTTTCCCTATTGCTGTCAAGATTTTTCTTTGGATGTTTTGCAAGGCTTTTAGCTGTTTTATTTGTTGAAATTATGACAAAAATCGTAAAATTGCCATTTTCGGGAAATTTTTTCTTATTTAGTCAAGATAAATTGTTCTCAAAAATTATTTGTCTGATAGCTTTGTAATTTGGTATAGAAGCCCTGTTGGATACTATTAGATAAATCTTCTTCTGAAAGTGTTGGGGAAACCTCTAAATTTGTATATTTAGGTAATTTTATTAATCTTTGACCTTAAATGACCTATACAAACCTAGGATTTGTTGTAGGGCAGTGTTGAAGGCTGTAACATAATTTTGTCATATTTGGTGTCAATCTGAAGTAAAATTTGACCCAGAAAACAAAGCTGGGTTAATTTTTTCATCACGGACCAATCTTTCGAGCTTTTCCATGTAAGACACACAAGAACTGATGGACACTTGGATCTAGCATAATTCCAGATGTCATAATCACCCCCACAGTGAAAGGCATTTCACTATTTGTTTATATCTGAATGATAGTACTGATAGCATTAATCGAAAATCTCAGTATGGGGCCAAGTGGAAGGATCAATGCAGAATTAAAAGTTCAGAAAATTGGAACTGACTTTGTCAAAATAACAACACTGACCTATCTAGCTTTTCAGTAACAGTCCTAAGGAATTTGCTTTTGTAATATTCTTGTTCATCTTGTCGAATTTCTCTTGAATCAACTGAATTTAAACCGATGTGAGCACACCGGCCTTGAACATATTTTTTTTAGTGAAAGGAAGTGTGAGATAACGCTGATAGCCTGAGTATCAAAGTCTGCACGTGGGCTCATGTTTTAGCAATCTCTGTGTATGTGTCTGTCTCTCTGTCTGTCTGTCTTTATACACGATATCTCAAGAACGACTGAACAGATTTCAACCAAATTTGGTACACAGGTTCAGATCACAAATGGCAAGAACTGAGAAGGTTTGGGTGGGTGTGGCTTGTATATTAATGAAATTATCAAAGATTTAATTTTTTCAAAGAACAGTTTCCCATAGAGACATAAATGACAGTGTTGACATTTATCAAGAACTACTGCACAGAAGTTCATGAAAGTTCATGCTGATGTCAATCTCATATCATTATGATGATGTTATAAGTGTCATGTCAATAATCTGCTAAAGTGCTAATTTGCATATTTAATGAACTTTTGTAATTAGCCATGTAACTTAGAAACTACTCCACCAAATTTGATGAAACCTGCCACTGGTACAGACCTGATAGACATCTGACTGTACTGTGAAGCATTCTGCAGTGTAAGATTAACTAACTGCTCATTTGGATATTTGATTAAGTTTTGTAATTAGTGACATAACTGAAAAACTACTTCACCAAATTTGATGAAACCAGCTACTGGTATAGATCTGATAGACATCTGATTGTACTGTAAAGCATTGAGCAGTGTCAAGTTATAATGCAATAGAAGATGCTGTGCTGCATATTTCCTATGTTAGAAAGCAGGTTACTGTCTTTCAAATGGAAGCACAGTGTCATTGACACTATTTTTTAGGTTGTTGTTGGCGTTTTCTGACTAAACTTCCTACCTTGTGAATCCACTCCAAGGTCAGGGAGGGCTTCAGTCTTCTTTCTCACACAGACTTTTCGTCCTACCATGGTAGGTAACGTTTACATCATACATTTGTCACATTTGTTAACCTTCTACACCTTGTGAGACCACGTTAAGTGGCAGGGGGTTTCTGTTTCAACATCTGTTTAGTCACTTACAATGTCTGTCCACTCTGTGGTGGATGTTGTTGTTGTTGCCCAAGATAGACAGTGGAGTGAGAGAGACATGTAACTGGCGGTAATTTGGCCATTTTCTTTGTGTTAAACCGGGTTATAATCTGGATTTAGTATGTTTATCCTGTTCGGATAACATGTCTCTAATACACTAACAAGCTTAAATTCAGTGGCGGATGACTCGCGCCTTCAATTCACGTGCTATCTCACACTTTCTATATGAGGAGCCTCGAGATAATGCAAATATATGCTCACGTTTTGCCATCTCTGTTACGATAACGTGCGAGATTGTGTGCAGGATGTTTACAATTTGTTTTCTCACATAGCATTAGCAGATAGTGATATTGAAGCTGTCGATGAGTGGAGCAAAGGAGAAGAAAATCCATGTGCAAAGGGGGAAAATCATACAAAGTTTGTCTTTCAGTCAACCTACTGGAGAAACATGTAGTCAAAGCTTGAAGGCATTGAAAGATCGTAACACATGGTCCCTGTGTGGAGGGACTGCGTAAAACAATAAAAAAACAATCAGTTTTTTTCTGCCGGCATTCAAAATCACTCACAGCTGGTTGTGGCTGCAGCTCACTTAATATTTTTTTCAACTCATGGAGGGCATTCTGTACAAACTTATCTTGCTTTTACTTACTTGGTCTGGTAACAATAAATGACAATATGGCGTCGTTGATTGAAAAGATTGTAAACACAACAAAATTTTCAAACAAAAAATCATTTCAGATATATCAATGGCAGGAAAATCATCTCAATTGTCCCATTCCAAAATAATAAAATGACTATTGCTTGTGGTTATAGCTTGATTGATATTCAACTTCAGGGAGACAATCAGTACAAAGCTGCTCAGGTACATTTTCAGGTATCAATAAATGACGATATGGTGCTGACGATGACTAAAAATATCGTACAAGAAACTTACCTTTCCCTTGAAAAAATATCCTATATTCTCCTCTCCTATTTCAAATCACACACGCTAGGCAATTCCTAATCAATAAAAGATGATTTGGTTGTATCCAGTGCTACATTGGTGTTTTACCATAGGAGAAGATTGGTACAAATTTGACACATCTGGTCATCGTGATCACATACATTCATTCTGTCAAAGGTGCACAGCTAAACAATGATGTACACAAAGAAGCGACAATTCCAAAGAAACAATACAATTGTAAGCATAAAATAATTTACCAATTTACCCTTGAATATTGAAGCTATAACTAACCAAATATCTTTATTGAAAAAATGACACCTGTTCTTGGAAGCAAATTTGCGCATTCCCGAGAGAACTGTAGCACACAACTACCGCGAACAGGTCTCAAATATGGCGGCGATGTGACGTCATCATGTAGTACTATTCTAATCGTTTATGTTGATATTTGTTTATAACCCAGATTGCACAAGATAAATGAAGCGGTCCTTTGATGTTTGCCGCAGTTACATGTGCCTCTTACTCCACTGTCTGTGGTTATACAGTTGAGGGCGTGCCATAAGGGTCATAGGGCAATCTGATTAAAATCAGTTGTTGTGATGTGCTAGGTATTTTCGCCCTCATCCGTTGTGGTCGTTTACTTACCAGCGCTCGTCCTCGCCACACTACTTCTGAACCTGCGCCGTAGCAGATATCATTTACATCTCTCGCTACGACTATCCAATCAGAGTGTCTGTTATGTTAGTCTCAATAGAGGAAAGCCTAAAGCGGTGATCAAGTCACATTGTGATTGGTTGAGTAGTTTACTTTAAAAAAAAACGCAGGTTCAGATGTAGTGAGGCGAGGACACATGTACGTTAAAGACCACAACAGATAAGGACAAAATACCAAGCACATCACTACAGCTGATTTTAATCAGATTGGTCATAGGGCTGAAAGGTGAATGGGTATGATTCTCAATTTAACTTGCAAATTGGAGGCATTTAGTAGGAAGTTCCTAAAAGTCACCAGGTAGGTATTGTATCTTAATTCATCTTAAGGCATAAATGACAATTCAAAAAATGACATGTAACACATATTTGTTTATTGCAGAGAAACGCAGTGGTCGATCCAAAATAAAGAGGAAGCCATGGTCAAGCATTGAGAAAGCAGCTGTTGCAACTTCAGAATACTTAGAAGAATTCATTCTATTGAAGAAATTACCTGGAAAGCATAACATAGAGAAGTGCATTCAAAGTGAACCCTGTTTGGCTCACAGGACATGGAGAAACGTTAGGGATTATGTCAGGAATACATATTTAACAAAGTGAAACTGCTATTCCTGTTATGCTCATAAGTAAACACCGACTTTCTGTGATATATTACTGTACCCTCCATAACCATGAAAAGCCAGCTATATAACATCTCATTTTCTCCGCTGAATATGCAAATGAATTAGTCTATGTTTAACCCCATGTGTTAGTCCACCCGTCAGTTCTATATTCAGCACTTGACGAGTTAACATGTAGCTGTCATGTTTCCAGAGCTATGGTTTTCATCCTGTGTTGTTCAGCCTCTTTTCTACTGCCACGTTTTTCTGTTCAATCAGAATACTCACCCAGTGACTATATGGATTATTCTCTTCACGAGCTCCTTCCTGCAGAAAATTAGAGCTTACTCCCCTTAATCCTACTGTGATTACGTCACAGTACTCCCTAACTCGCCAGTTACTTTTTCTGCACGCTGAAAATCACACGGTGATTTTTGCTGCTCCGTACTGCGACCGTCGCCACAGCTGTTTGCTCCGTTCAGGAAAGTCAGCTAAGTCATATTTTCCCTTTTGGGTTCCTTTATTACCATTCTAGTGCGTTTTTATACGCTTTTCTGGTGTTTTGGCGATTTTTTATAGAGTTTGATTTTGTAGCAAGTGGTCCCGGTTCTATTCAGTCGCCGGCCATGTGCATGGCTCTTCGATCGAGACTCTTGTAAGTTGGACAACTCTGGCACTCGGCACCCTAAACAGGTTTCCAACAAGTCCAAATACAAGGGCAAAGTGTCTAATAAATCCTTTAAATCACGCTCCCAGCCCTATAATAAAGACGACCGAAAAAAAAAAAACAAGAAACAGTCTCCTCCTTCGGGGTCTTCGGGTTCCGGCTCAAAAGGGCAGCGCTCTGACTCCCCAGTAGCCCTCCCCCGCCTGGGGGGCGTCTTGTCACTTCACCACCGAATGGCAGACAGTGACAAACAATCAATGGGTTCTGTCAGTGGTCAAACATGCGTTGTCGTCTCTAAAACCGCAGGTCACATTTCCTTGAAATTTGATGTACAAGTACATAGGATGACCCAAGTCGGGGTTTGTTCACACTGCGGTGAAATTTTCACATTTGTATTTTGTGACAATTTTTGCTTGTTTGGTCAAAAGTTTCTTTTGAAGAAACTGCTGGTCCGATTAGTTTGAATTTTGGTATGCAGGTCCCTAGGGAAGATGTGAGTCAGTTTTAGTGAAATTATGGTAAAATTTGCATATTTGTATTTTTGAGGATTTCAATTCCAATGAACTTTAATGTCTATACCTCAGCTCTAAGATTGATTTCAATTGCCAGAAGTCTCTTTTGAAGAAACTGCTGGTTTGATTAGTTTGAAATTTGGTATGCAGGTCCCTAGGGAAGATGTGAGTCAGTTTTAGTGAAATTATGGTAAAATTTGCATATTTGTATTTTTTGAGGATTTCAATTCCAATGAACTTTAATGTATATACCTCGGCTCTAAGATTGATTTCAATTGCCAGGTTTCTACTATAAATTCAATTTTAAGATTTCAATGACATCTAGCAGCCAGTGCGCTAAGGTTCTTAATGTTCATATTTTAACAGCTGTTTTTATCTCAAGTTTAAAAATTATTCAGTTCCAATCAAATGCATACAGATGATCTTTTAAAAGGAGTTTTATTGAACATTTCACTTGAATTTTATTGGCATAATTTGCAGATTTTATGGAATTGTTCTGCTGATATTAAGGTGTTTTCATGAAAGTGTTTTTGTTAAAATGAAGTTTTAAGCAACTTATTTGAGATTATAGACCAGTATTTGTAAAATTTTAGTGTTGGCATGGTGATTTGTATCATGGAACAGGTGTGTGGATGCCATATCTGATGTAAACGAAAACCAGTATGCAGGTGATGTAAGGTCATGTACTTCTTTTGCATATTAAGTGCCATTGTTAAACATTTGAACACAGTCAGTACTATGAGATAGAAATCAATTGTCAATATGTCACACGACCAGACCTCATTCATTATGGTACAGTATGGATACTGATTATTCAAGATTACTATGCAACATGACCGCCTCATTATTCATCTGCATATGTAATTCTGGGCTAACCAATAGGGCTTGGGCACCGACAATGCTGCTTGCAGCTTTAATTTGTGGGCTGTTTTTCTCTGGTGTCATCATTGGTTCTTGCCCTATACTGTTACAGCTGATGAAATGATCAGTAGTTAGTTATAAATACAACCTTGTCATAGTTTGTTTAGAACGGAAAGACTGAACATTTCATTCTGCTATTTGGGAGGCAATTGATAAACCGTAGCTGATACATGGGAGAAAACACTAAAAATATATAGATAAATACAGTGACTGGGTCGTTCATGTGTCAATGTGCTAAGTGATCTACATGCGTTTTGATTTGATTTGTACTCATTGCTGAAGATTTTGTGATATATTGTCAATCGATTTCAGTACACAAGTGCTGCAAGGAAGTCTCTTGATATTATCAAATGATATTTTTTAGTCCCCGCGGACGCAGTCCGGCGGGGACTTATAGAATGGGTCCCGTTCGTCCGTCGTGCGTCCGTCCGTCCGTCCGGAGCCGTTTCTCAAACACTACTGAACCGATTTCGTTCAAACTTGCACATAGGTAATGCACTATGGCATACAGATGCACGTCGATTTATTTCGCGATACGACCGAATATGGTCGCGAGGCGGCCATTTTTTTGCGAATTTTCGTGACTTTGAGCCATAACTCAAACATCCATTAACTGATTCTGTTCAAACTTGGCACAAAGGCAAAGCCTGATGACCTTCATGTGCACACCAATTTATATCGCGATACGACCGAATATGGTCGCGAGGCGGCCATTTTTTTTGCGAATTTTCGTGACTTTGGACCATAACTCAAACATCCATGTACTGATTTTGTTCAAACTTTGCACAAAGGCAAAGCCCTATGACCCACATAGGCACATAAATTTATTTCACGATACAACCGAATATGGTCGCGAGGCGGCCATTTTGTTTGCGAATTTTCGTTACTTTGAGCCATAACTCAAAGATCCATTAACTGATTCCGTTCAAACTTGGCACAAAGGCACAGCCCGATGACCCACATGTGCACGCCAATTTATATCGTGATAGGACCGAATATGGTCGTGAGGCGGCCATTTTTATTGCCAATTTTCGTGACTTTGGACCATAACTCAAACATCCATTAACTGATTCTGTTCAAACTTGGCACAAAGGCAAAGCCTGATGACCTTCATGTGCACACCAATTTATATCGCGATACGACCGAATATGGTCGCGAGGCGGCCATTTTTTTTGCGAATTTTCGTGACTTTGGACCATAACTCAAACATCCATGTACTGATTTTGTTCAAACTTGGCGCAAAGGCAAAGCCCTATGACCCACATAGGCACATAAATTTATTTCACGATACGACCGAATATGGTCGCGAGGCGGCCATTTTGTTTGCGAATTTTCGTTACTTTGAGCCATAACTCAAAGATCCATTAACTGATTCCGTTCAAACTTGGCACAAAGGCACAGCCCGATGACCCACATGTGCACGCCAATTTATATCGTGATACGACCGAATATGGTCGTGAGGCGGCCATTTTTTTTGCGAATTTTCGTGACTTTGGACCATAACTCAAACATCCATGTACTGATTTTGTTCAAACTTGGCACAAAGACAAATCACTACGACCTACATGTGCACAAAAAGTAATTGGTCATTTATGAATGTTGCTCCTATAACTTTAGTTTTGCAAGTCACAAGCCTGACTCAAGTTGCATCAATGTCATTCTACAGCTGCCTAGACGCCAAAGATTTTAAGAAAATAGACAAGCGGGGACTGTGTCATCAACGATGACTTGTTATTTTTAGTTTATAGACATGTTCAGTAAAACATCATGGCCATATTATTGGCCACACACGAGCAACTGATATCCTGTGAAGCTATTACAAGATATCTGATATCTGATGTCAGGTTGATTAACTCTTTGTCATTAATTTTGGTGATCATACAGATGCTTACTGTTCCACATGGTAAAATGTTGTTCAAGAAGGTATAATGAGATATTTACTTAGTTTGGTCATTGTATCAAGTTTAAATTTGGAATAAAATACACAGAAATACCAATTCTGAGCTTTAGTTTGTAGTATTTATCATGCAGTATACACATATTGACTGGCCATGAGGGCAACAGCATACGTCTGTAACGCGAGGGACTGTGAGTCACCCCCAACACAGACTGTTTCCCGAGGCCGAAGGCCAAGGGAAACAGTCCGTTTTTTGGGTGACTCACAGTCCTGAGGTGTAACAGATGTATGCTGTTGCCCGAAAGGCCAGTCAATATGTTTTTTGTAACACACCTCATTCGCAGTCATGCATAAGAAAGCAGGACCGAGAAATATCTCCACTTTCATTTCACTCGTCCGGGGACGGCATGTTTGTTTACTTTCCAGTTCGGGCATGCCCAATATGTCATTTTTGAAGCGCTCCGGCATCATTTTTTGGAACTGATGCCCTGTGGGCAACAGTTCCGACAACTGATGCCTGATGACGACGTTTACATGGATCAGCGCAAAAAGAATGCATACCACGTGACTATCAATTGATGAATGAGAACACAGACTGCGGATGAGGTGTGTTACAATATCATATGCATTTCTTTAACTCAACATTTTATGTGCAAATAACTGTATCTCATCACATCATCACATTTATTGATCCTTCTGGGATGTACTGGTCAACAGACAATTTGGAAATTCTAATTTTCTCATTTCATCAAAAAAGTAGAGCTTTAGATTAATTATCAGTTATCCTCAACTTTAATTTCTGACTTCATAAATCACTGGACTTATAATTCAGGCAGTACTGCCATTATGACAGACTAAGCTGTTGCCTGTCCTCAGTTGGAGGCAGCCTTTAACTGGGGGTAGGGGTGGACATGTGACAATGACTGCTGACTTCTTAAAATATCAAAGATTGCCCTCTGTAACCATATATTTTTGGAATCGCCATAAAATAATTGACCTAACAATGTGCAACTCTTTTGTCATCACTACAATAACTATACAAAATTGTGACCAAAACATATGTGTTTTTGCTAAGGATGGGGTACATTGGTAAATGATTTGGGAACCCTGGTAAAACTTTGGCTGTCCCCTAGTATGACTGCATCAATATGCCATTTACCTAGGTACAACCCTAAAAAAAACACTTTATCGAAATCTTTATTTTTTTTTTACACATTAATTTCCATAGAATATCACCAAAAAGCCATCATTTGCCATCCAAGTAGAGTGATATAAAATTGTCAAAATGTGGAGAGTTTTTTTTTGCATTTTAATTCATCAAGTATAAGGTTAGGTAGGTCGGGGAAATGTTTTATAACATCTGGCATCTTAAATTATCAGTAACTACTTTTAGAATTGCAATTAAATAATTGCCCCAAACATGCAAATTTGATCATGTTACCCTGGAATTTTCAAAATGGTAGGTTACACAACATCTGGCATCTGAAATTAAAGTTTTCCCATAATGTTTATATATTTGTGTAAAACATAGAAGAATGTCCCAAAATTACGCAAATACAGCATACATGCGTTTACAGAGCTACTTTTGGGTTGCAGTTCTGGTCTACCTCTCACATCAAAGTTTTTTTTTACATTGCCAGCCAAAAGCACACTATTTGCACCATATTGGCCATATGTTACTGACAGATCAATGAGTAATTTCTGTCCACCCCCCTTCTGTTCACATTGTCAATTAAAAACAGGAGCTTGTCTAATATCTAGCCATTCAGAGGATCAAAATAAATTCTCTTCTCTCTATTCCATTTGGCTGGTATGGCAATAAAGGCAGTAGGCCTTGGCATCAGCATTTTGAAATATCAGGGGTCAAATTGTCATCATGCAGCAGTATATTAACCAGTGCTGAACAGGTTCAAAGAAATATAAATTGTGTCCACTGTTAACTAGCGAAGCATCAAGTTGTGTGTCCACAGTTGTACAGCAGACCCCCAACACTGTGTCCACAGTTAATATAGCAAGCCACCAAGTTGCGTGTCCACAGTTGTATAGCAACCCACCACAGTGTGTCCACAGTTGTTAGGCAGCCCACCAACATCGTGTGTGTCCACAGTTGTATAGAAACCCACCACAGTGTGTGTCCACAGTTGTATAGTAGGCCACCAATATTGTGTGTGTCCACAGTTGTATGGCAACCCACCACATTGTATGTCCAATGTTAATATAGCAACCCACCACAGGGTGCGTCCACAGTTGTATAGCAGGCCACCAACATTGTTTGTCCACAGTTGTATAGCAACTAACCAAGTTGCGTGTCCACAGTTGTATAGCAACCCACCACAGTGTGTCCACAGTTGTTAGGCAGCCCACCAACATCGTGTGTGTCCACAGTTGTATAGCAACCCACCACAGTGTGTGTCCAATGTTAATATAGCAACCCACCACAGGGTGTGTCCACAGTTTTATAGCAGGCCACCAACATTGTGTGTCCACAGTTAATATAGCAACCACCAAGTTGTGTGTCCACAGTTATATAGCAACCCACCACAGTGTGTGTCCACAGTTGTATAGCAACCCACCAACATTGTGTGTCCACACTTAATATAGCAACCCACCAAGTTGTGTGTCCACAGTTGTATAGCAACCAACCACAGTGTGTGTCCACAGTTGTATAGCAACCCACCAACATTATAAGTCCACAGTTAATATAGCAACCCACCAAGCTGTGTGTCCACAGTTGTATAGCAGGCTTCCAACAATGTGTGTCCACACTTATATAGCAATCCACCATGCTGAGTGTCCACAGTTGTATAGCAACCCACCACATTATGTATCCACATGTACAAAGCAAATAATCAATCATATTTCCTGTACAAAACGGCAATATTTTATTTGGTTTTCATAATGAATAAGTAAATGCATATCCATTGCTCTATCCAAAACAACCCCTTCCTGAAAAACAACACCAACATTAACCCCCATAAAACTTTAAATATTTTAAAAATTGAGGTTAAGATTCATAAACCAAATCCTATGCCAGAAGTTTAAAACCACCGACTGGGGCCTCATAGACATCACATGTAAATGATTCAAAATGACCATGGTGCACATAGTTTACTATTAAACAAGACAACTCTTAACTCAACGTGATGTCGAAGAAGCATGTGAGTCCTAGTTCATTTTAAATGTTAAAAACACACCCAATGGTGATTAAAATAATTGCTTTGGCGATCTAAAAGACAACACTTGCGAAAACTAACAGAGTATGCATGCCTGGTAACGTTATATTTACTGCTAGGTACAGCTTCTGAAAGATTGCAAAATATTTACAGGAAAATAAACTTTACACATGTGATTACAAAGTCCTGCCAAAAAGAATTTGATACATTTCAGATATTACCTTTTAGGCTTATTATACACAGCATTTGAAATGTAGAGCAGGTGGAAAAAATACGTACTTATTATGGGCATTTTTCAGGTCATATCTAATGTAAACAAAGTGCCATATTATGATGGGATTTATTCAAATCGTGAACGAGTAAGTTATATATCCATAACAGTATCAAAAACGGGCAAATAAAACAAAAATAATTGTGTTAATTTGAGAATAACAATCCAAAACCGATGCTAGTGGGATGCTTTCGTACATTATACCCCTCAAAGTCAAAGGTACAATTGCCGTATGTGGAGTCACATTTCACATAGTTTAATGACAACCTACTAATAGTATTGGGCAAATGTACAAAACAAGACCCTAAAGACCTGCCTTCCAGCATTATACATAGCAAACTAAAAAGTACAAAACGAAGACCTGCGATATTTCCAGTATTTAAGGGTATTATTTCACCATTAATGGCTTATTTTGTCAAGAACGGTGGGCGGAAGTCAATTCCTTACCGAAAATAAAGTTTGGACTACATGTAACTTTCGACGTAGTTTCAAAATAACCTAATCTTTTGGACATTTTTCAGGTCCAAATGTACAACACGAAGACCCTGCCATATCTCTCGTAATAATCGTCCATATTTCGTTGGGATTGATTCAATAGTGAAGAAGTAAATTATACATCGAGAAAGTCATTGAAAATGGCCTTGTGAAACATTAAACTTAAAATAATTGCGTCTTTTGGAGAATCGAATCCAAAACCGATGATTGTGGCTTGCTTCCCTACATTATACGTGGCAAACTAAAAAGTACAAAACTAAGACCTGTGATAGCTCCAGTATATATAAGGGCCATATTTAGTCGGTATTGGCTGAATTTCATTTTGATTGCGAGTACTGTGTTTTATAAAATGTTAATGGCCACTGTTATGTTATGTCGCATAGCCGAGTATCCAGTCTGACTCGGATTGCTATAGTAATTTGGGGGTATTATGTCTGAAACAGGATATTAACGGTGTACTAAATAGTAAACAGTTTGATTCGTCTTTTCGGGTAAGATTGCCACATTGCATTGTCCCTATAATGAAAATTCAGGGGTCTTCGATCTTCATTTTGTACACCCCTAATTGTATACTAAAGATAAGATAAGATAAGATAAGATAAGATAAGATAAGATAAGATAAGATAAGATAAAAACTTTATTAAATCCCTAAAATAGGGAAATTTAAACGCCTGCTTGACAACACTAAAACAATTTAAATCACAAATTAAAAAGCTAAAATACGTGTAAAACAGTACAACATCACAAACCATAAAAACAAAGTAAAATTGACATGGGATACTTCATTCCTCTGTTAAAATTTGCATTAAAAATATTTACAGCTTGTGGAATAAATAGTTTGCATAGCGCTTGGTACGATCAAGCATCACCAGAGACTCTGGTTTGACACATGCCTATGTGACGACACTGTTGCTTTAACCTCTAAAGTATCTGAATTTCTAATGCCATACTACCGGTATTGTCAGATGTAAACCATATTTGAGTTGTCCATCAAAATGGCTGTAGGATTTTTGCACTCACAGTTGCATTCAATGTTGTTGGGCAGTGTCCACAGTTGAATAGCAGCTTATCAAGTTTGTGTCCACAGTTGAAGCCAACTGTGTGTCCACAGTTGAAGCCAACTGTGTGTCCACAGTTGAAGCCAACTGTGTGTCCACAGTTGTATAGTTGTTTGTACAAAATGTGTATATTGGGTGTGTCCACACTGTCTATGTAAAGATTCACATTAGTAAAACAAGGTATTTTCAAAAAACTGCTAATTCAGCAAGATTGTCTTCATTCGTTGGTTATGTCATTGCAATATTAATAGCCTAGGCCTTTAAATAAAAATGTCCACAGTTGGAGGTTGCATACCAAAGTCCACGGTTCGCACCTTTCACATGTATGTGTGTGTGTGTGTGTGTGTGCGTGCGTGCGTGCGTGCGTGCGTGCGTGCGTGCGTGCGTGCATGCGTGCATGCATGCATGCATGCATGTATGCATGTATGTATGTATGTATGTATGTATGTATGTATGTATGTATGTATGTATGTATGTATAAACGTGTTTATACACACAGATGTATGCATCTCAAGCTTCCCATGGGAGTATTGCGTTAGGTGTAATATCTCAGACAAGAATAATACTCCAAGCACTCATAACGTCCTTTTAAAGGACGGTGAGAGACGACCGTGTCCCTGTGGGTAGTTAACTAAAGTGCGCCACCCGGTAACCTGGTATTCGTTCGAAACGACGAAACTATATATTTTACGAGAGGAGTTACCAAGCTAAAGAATAGGTTCCGTAAAGGCCAATAGTCTTGAAAGTGTTATCACTTTTTCGACAGGCTACTGGTCTAACTGACTACTTTAAAAGTTAATATGAATGTAATTCTACAATTTATTAAATTTACAAAATATATCAGTGTAGTAACACTTAACTATTGCCCTGTAACTAGGATCAACCACGGTCCGAGCCGTACGCGTGCGCCGGTTCAAACAAACGGTACAGAGCCGTTTGCTTTCGACGTGGTTCCCAAACAAAATACACAAAAATCATAAATGGCTTAATATCGATGTTGGTGACAAATTTCACCCTTTAACCCACCATGTCAAGGCACTTCAGCAATTTTGGATCTGACGCTTCGCTTTCATTTTGGTAGCACAGAAAGAACTATTTCATTCATCAGAGATCTGCATGCAGTTTCTTTTGAAGATAGAAGGGAATACCAAGTTAACAAATATAGTATAAATAAATTTTGCATTTACTAGAATATAATTTGCTTGTCATATACTAATAGGCAATACCGATGAAATGAACACAGCTGACATCATAGTTGCGTTACGACAGTCCCTCGTGGGTGGAGGGAATTTGGTTTGGAAGTTGGAGTAAAGATCAAACACTACGGTCCTGTACAAGCATGCGCAATGTAGCTCTCATCGGCTATTCGTAACACTCTCCTGAGCTCCTTTCTTTGATTGCAATTTTTAGCCGAAGCTCGCAAACGTTTTCCGATTCAAGTTCCGAATCGACTTTGGAGGGCGTTGTTTTCGTCAAAGTCTTTGTCTGCAAAGTTATTTTCTCATATGCAAAAACTCTGATTACACCGGCAACTTTTGTAATCTGTGTCTGTATCAATATTTGTAAGCCACTATTTGCATACCAATAGTTTAATTTTTCTTTTGATAATGTCCTTTAAGGAATTTTTTTAATTTCGGTGTAGAGATTTTGATCATTTACCACTTCCAAAATAGTAACA
This sequence comes from Ptychodera flava, assembly GCF_041260155.1. Classification (NCBI taxonomy): domain Eukaryota; kingdom Metazoa; phylum Hemichordata; class Enteropneusta; family Ptychoderidae; genus Ptychodera; species Ptychodera flava. Next base: position 34,424,600 of record NC_091946.1, on the reverse strand, counting down.
GTTCGGCATGTACTCATGTTATTGAGACTCCCTTTGATGCATTGTGTGCACTCTCTTCAAGCCTATCATCCCTTTGATGTAGTTGGTTTAACCTAAAGAGAATATTGTTTAACATGTTGAAGTTCCCTAATGTGAAGTTCTCCATTGCCTCGCGAACATGCAACAATAGTCTGTTGCACTTCCAGCCAAGAAATATTTCTAGCACATTCAACGCAAAATGAGGGTGTTGTACTGGTACAATAGGGCAAGCCTGCATGAATGATCTTACTCTAAAATGTGTTAGAAAGTAAGTTTTTGTCATTAACTGCATCAAGGAAGCGGTAAAGGATTTTTCCGTCTTCCTGATCGCGGTACTAGTGCTTGCTGAGTGAAATAGATTACAAATACGGAGATCACTGACCACCATGTCGCTTGTTTGGCTCTCACCGACTCAGAAGTTCTGGCTGATTTATCCTTTTGGTCTGCTTTCACGCGTTTATTTTTTCACTTCCGGGTTTACGTGGGAAGTTTTAGGGTCGGCAGGTAAACATTAGGGTAGCTTGGGTAACCAAAACCTCACGACCTTTCCCCTTTGCTATTAGGGTATTGTAGATTGCCGTTGAATTCCATTGCCAGGATAAGTTGTTTTGTGTGTTACGATTCAATTATATTGGAATTCTTCCATGGGCAGTAGTTTTAACTTACTGCTGCCATGAGGGAAAATGCCGAGAGAGTTTGACCGGTTAAGAAGGGCTTGACTACGCAGTTTCTGCGTAGTGAAGCGTCATTACGTATTCATGGTGACCTCTGGCCAGCTGTCAATATCTTTGGGGGCTTTTGTCTTTTGGCCTGCTTTGCATATGCGTCGTTGGACACGACCTGCCAATCACCCAGGTAGTCAATTAAACTATTAATTGACTGTTTACCGACCCAATTAACACTATCCAGCAGTATCAGTCATATTTTAATCGCGTGGCCCGGGTGGGCACAACGTAGGAACGCGTGTATTTCTATGTGTACGTTTCACTTATGGTGTTGTTTGTACCATGGAGGTTAGACTCTCCACAGTCGCTGTGCCTTGTTTTGTGCGATGGGCCTGCATTCGAAGGCTGTGCAGCTGTGAGCACGCGCTGCCAGACACAGCGACTGTCCGTTCTTGCAAGTATATGAATATTCATAAGGGTAGTGACGTCAAAAGAAAAACCTATCTAACTGGGCGGAGAGAATATATACTAGTAACTGGTACACTTATATACGCAGTATGTTTTATTTTTCACTTTTCATTTTATTTGGCTATGGTACTTGTCATTTGCTTTTGATTGACGGATGCGTAGAGTTCTGTAAAGTACCCGGATCAGGCAGAAATCCGACCGGTCGCTTGCAAGAACGTCCAGACCCGGGATTCGCGTCGCGTCTCTGAAGGGCGCGCGCGTGTTCCAACAGGGAAGAACGCGAATTGCAGGGTCTCTGCCAGACTACATGGAGGTAGGAATGTTTGTACCATCGTGCGTTTGAAGTAAGCTTACTTGTTTCACCTACAGCATTACCTTCAAGGTGACAGGCTTACTATTAATGTTCAGTATCATTGCACCGAGTTCTGCCCACGGTGAAAACCACCTGTTTTGCCACGGTCCCTCTGTGGAGGGACCGTGGTTTTGCCTACTATTACTGACCGTCGCTGCCCGTCCTGAATGTAGCCTATCTATAGCTACAGTAATCAGTCAATATATAATACCCCGCGCCTTATAATTTTTATATAAACCACAGTCTCTCTATCCACGAGGGACTGTGTATAAACTTATAAAATCATAGTCCGTGCCGTAAAATTGTTGACTTTCGATGCGATATACAGGTTGATCGTTGAATCGCACCGGCGCATCCATATTTACTTGCCCCATAAGCTTACTACTCTGTAAAGGGTGGGTAGATGGAATTCCTGGGCCAAAATGAACACCGGGGCGAAACTTTTTGTGAACCCATGTGAAAACATAAATCATTTATCAATTTTGATATATACTCCTAAATTGTAAGTTTGATCATGGAGGTACCTCCATGGTTTGATCAAAATCGAGACCACATTCAAGGGCTATGCAGACTGTCCATGTACGCACACACAGTGACAAGAAGGCGGCAAACACCTACTTACCAAGCACATCGAATCGGCGAAAAGAAGCATAAAAAAGCTATAGGCTCATCGCCAAAACAAACGCGCCAAGCGCTAACAAAAACCCATACCAAGCGGTCCTTTTCAGGGCCACCAAACACTACAAAAAGAGAACTACCAAAAAAAAAACATAAAATGACATAGAACACACAAACACTTAAAAGAAATAACAAAAATCGTACACATAAAAATAACGTGACAGAAAAAATGGCCGTGGAAATAAATCAGCTATTTCCAAAGAAAAGCCGACAACAACATGAAATTCAACAACAACCTATCATCGCTCAAACTATGAAACTCCGAAAAATAGTACTAGGCAAAGGCCTTAAAATTAATTCGGACGCCAACAAAAAAATCCTCGGCAAGGGTCGGGTTTTCGTCATTGTCAACACAAACGATACGTACTCGAATGCGAAAGGCAATTACGCAACACTCAGTATTATACACAACACTCAGTATTATACACAACAAGCCAGAACAAACAGTAAACAAAGTAAACGAACTATGAATCAAAATGTACGAGAACAAGCACATCAACCAGGATACTTGTGAGTATCTTGATCCAATAAACATAAAATCCGTACCCCCAGTGGTATTTATTGCCTAAAAATTCACAAACCTCCGCAAAAATCTAAAAGACACACCAGTCAAAACAAAATTTACCGAAGTAAAGAAACATAGAACAAACAAACCGAACCACCAAACGGACTCACAACGTGACCAAAAATTAATATACTTGCCTCGCTAATCGAAAAGCAAGACCACTAAAATGCATTAAAATAAATTTTCACAAACACAAACTAAGGAAAGAATCTACACCGCGACTGATGAGAAACCACACCCGGGTTTCGAAACGCAAGCGTCAAAGGGCGACTCTATCAACTTTTGTAACAACATAGGTCCGGCTGCGTCTCGCCATAAGCTTTCCCCACACAAACAAAACATTACCGTACACGCTAATCCAAACTTCCCTACAAATATCCAAAGCGAAACAAACATTTTATTAACACAAACAATCGGATAAGAATGTAGGAACACATTTTCGAAACGAATCAAACACAAACTCGACACAAAAACATTTAGGATAGTTAGATGGGGAGCCTCTTTCACATTTTTTACATCTCGCTATACTGTCTATGATTCTAAAAATAAAGTCATCTGCCACTTTTTCTGTATACGCGGTTTGGCAAAACTCATCTCTTCAATCGAAAGTCGGGCGATTTCATGGTTCTTTGGGGTACGTCGAGCTTAAGGAATGTGGTTATATTCGCGATGTTTTATTCGAAATTATTTATTTCTTCTAGGGCAAATGCACGTAATTCATGCTGTTGGAAATACTGACCGCTCATAAACAAGACAATAAACTCGATATCTGTGCATCTTTACTTTTATTGTCAAAGTACCATCGACACCCAAAAAAAACTAAATGGTTCAGTCCACGCGTGGGTTCAGTCCAGGTATTTGCAACGCCAGTCACCTAGGCGACGGTAATCCGCACCACTTATCACCATCGGGAAGGTACTCCTCCCCCTATACCACTGGCGATCCCACCTCAAGGCACTGCGTCATTCGACCAAGCATTGTTATTGTAATTTCCTGCATAAAATTACAGCGAGGTCAAACGGTCAAACTCTCTCGGGATTTTCTGGCATGGTTGCGTGATGGTAGGGTCAACTTTAATTTCTTTTAAATTCCCTACACCGCAGGATCAACAAAGTAGTACTATTTATGTGTATATATGTATAGGTTCGAATGGATTTACAATTCTAAAGTTCACGGCTTAGGGAGCGTTCAGTTTTTACGGCCTGGGGGGCCGGCAAAATCTTGTCGCCGGTGTTAAAAAAAAATATAGACCTCCCGTGCATTTTTCGTGAAAAAAAGATGACCCCCCCTTTGTCAGACGAAAAAATTTGATGACCCCCCCGCTGAAAAATAACCAAAACCCATATGTCAAATTTACCCGCATGGTTTGGATTTGAACTACGGTACGCGGCGCACTTTATTCGTGTAGCAGAGATGCCAGTAGTGCACAAACTTCTCAGCCACATCCATTGAAACGTCTGTTAATTAGGACGACTGTGAGGCAATTTTAACTTCATTTCCATAGACAACTTATGTCCATGGACATTGTATAAAGTAAACTTTATTGGAGTGGTTCGCCAAAGGCAGCCCTCCGGTTAAGAGGGTCATGGGCCATTACGTAAAGTCAACTTTATTCTACTGGGCCACCAAAGGTGGCCCGCCGGTAAAGAGGGTTGATCATGGCTATTGCATAAAGTAAACTTTATTGTTGGTATTATGTTTTTGAAAATGTGGTGACCCCCCTTTCTACCAGTGAAAAAGCGTTAACCCCCCCCCCCCCCGTTGCGGATTCCAAAATTATGATGACCCCCCCTGAATTTTGCCGGCCCCCCCCGGCCGTAAAAACTGAACGGTCCCTTAGCTGGCATGTTGTAAACCGCACGATCCAGAAGGCCGAATGTTGTTTATAACATGCCAGCTAGAATTGTAAACCCACTCGAACCTGTACAATTACGTTATACCACGAGAAATGAGAAAATTCGAAAAACATCATGGTCTAGTTGTGCGGTGCTATCTCAATATACATCGGACCTTCAAACATCTAGTGTCATTAGAGATGGAAATTCTGACACAATAGCATGGGATAATACAGCTTTCTCATTGGCTAACAACCTGGCTGCACTGATCCAGGTGCACATCGATTTGCCACGCTGTACGATGCAAGTGCATGCATGTCACTGTGTTTCAGCCACGCCATCATTACGGACGTAACTTGGATATTTCCGACACAGAATATTAAAGCGAAGCGGAACGGTTTTGCTCTCGGTTTGACGACCCGATACCATCAGATGACAGAGAAGATAGGAACGTGAATGATTTCCTGCTCCCGTGAACAGTGCACAATCGGCTGAAATACAAGGACCTCGTGTACCACAAAAGACACGCAAGTTTACCATGTGGGGCGTGTCGCTCACAGTGAGGCTACCCACAATTCTCCATGATCTGTACACATGGAGATCACTCACTGAACTGAAGCAAATTTTTTCTGTACACAGAACAACTCGGTCCATATTTCAAAATTCTGGCAACATAGTTCTGATCATCATAATGTTCTGATTTCTCACTGTGAATAATGAGAAGATCAACCCCTTTTCCGCGAAGGAGATAGCAATTTTGTAATTTTGTCGACATAGATTTTTGACAGCCATACACAATATTTTCAAGGAAACTAAGGGCATAAGTTGCATCTGCGTTGGCAAAAGAAAGGGTATTATTTTTTTAATGTTCGTAACAAAGGAAATTTGCATGTCTGACAGGTGGTATGATGAGACCATCTTAGTTGCTGATAACTTTATCTTGACAAGTGTGCAATTTTTAGCACCTCCAAACATCGACTTCTCATTCAATTTACTCTTGAATTTTAAACATAATCAATAACTTTGGAACATGGTTTAAACAAATAATCCCGAACTTAAATTTTAAGTTTAAATTGTTAAGAAACTGATAAAATTGAAAAGCCTTTAGCAAAAAATGTCTGAGTGTACAAATCAAGGGAAATTGTGGGTAGCCTCACTTACTGTGTCACTGTCAGTGTTGGGATGCATGGGGACGTGCCAGTAGCGAGAGACTTAAAAACAACTGGAGTTCATAATAACGAAAATTTCAACCACATACGAAGTGTGTGTGAGCTGGCTGGAATATCGTGATATCATACAGGCCATTCTGGCAAGGTTAGTTTCAACCAATTATTCTCTGACATTTTTCGAGAAGGGTCAAACAGCATACCTCGCAGCAGCGGTCGCTCTATCATTCGGAAACCTTTCTCCGGTGCGAGCTACTTACACGTTATAAAACTTTTCTATTATCGTTCCCTAGGATCTTTCCTTGTTTTGACTTACGTATATTACGATATATTAATTATCACATTGTCGTTTTCTGAAACCGTTCCCTGACAACAGCCGTACCCCAAGACGAGCGATCAGTAGTGCGAGGCATGCAGTAGGACATATCTGGATTTTCTCCAGCAGTGGCAGAGGTTGCAACAGAAGAATGACCTGCGGCCAGCGCTGCCCTCAGGGCAGCTCAGGAGTAACCATGTGCACAACATTCAATGACGTCAATACACTATGCATCATGCAATGATGTGTAAGGATAAAAAATGTATGTCTGCCCTGAGCAGTCCATGTTATGTCCATATAGAGGATAGTAGGGAAGAGCCAATGGCGTACCGTATTTGTAATAAAATTAAGGCAAGAACCAATCACGTACTGTATATGTAAGAAGGGTCAAAGGTTACATTGGTTCACCTTGTTCAGATCGCGATATGACCTGACAGATCCACCGATCCAGTGAGACTGTTGGCTACCCGGAAGTATCTTAGCTCCAGTCGATTGGCGACGTTCTACCGTGTTAAAAATTATAAGATTTCTTCAGGAATAGTTTTCTGAGTTTCTTTACCCATGACCATATTCGACAAAGAGTTATTGGATGTTTTTCGTTCTCTTTTCCAGCTTTTGGTTTACTTCTCGGCGATTGATCCAGCGCGCGTTTTTCTGAGCGAAGGGTCAATTGTACCGGGCAATGCATGGTGATCGAAAAAATAGTGCTCCATCGTGCTCCGATGACCGACTAAAACAGTTGACCCATCTTTGCAAAGCTTGAAACATTCTCCATACTGCGGATGGCAAGGTTAAATTGAAATTTGACCAAAAATAGGCGATATTTGGCGACAAATAACTTACTGTAGATTTACAAGGGTCAAATGCTGATTTCTAGGAGCCGTACCCGGCCAGGAAATTCATCCAAATAAGTAATTTTCAATGTACTAACCACTTGTGTCGGTCACCATCTCGACCGTACTGAATATTGTGCTTAACGTCTACATCTAAAAACTACCGAGTGCTAAAAATAAAAGGCGAAATCAAGCCGAAAAGTTCCAAACTCGTTGCAATGTACGAGCCAAGGTTTGCATGGTTAATTATTCATGACGTTGGCGGCGGCAGGTTTGCTGATTGGTTAATCGTAATATCCTCTCTATGGACATAACCCGGACTGCTGAGGGCAGCTCTGATATATTGCTGCCCTTAGGGCAGATTGGTTGCTATACACTATGCAATACTTTAAAGATAGGAAATGTATGGCTGCCCTAAGGGCAGCTCTGATATATTGCTGGCCAAGGGCAAATTGATCTATATACAATTATGCGATGATGTTTGAGCATAGAAAATGTATGTGTGCCCGGCCTTAGGGCAGCTCAGACATGTTGCTGCTCTCGGGGCAGATTGGTAGATACACACTATGCAATGCTGTTAAGGATAGAAAATGTATATCTGCCCTGAGGGCAGTTCTGATATATTGCTGCTCTCAGGGCATATTGGTAGATATACACCATGCAATACTTTAAGGATAGGAAATGTATGTCTGTCCTGAGAACAGCAATATATCTGAGCGTGATAGAAATTGTTGTGATACCGCCCTCTATGGCAAAGTTTTGGCTGTAAGCCTTGTTCTGGTGTTGATGATATAATATTTAAAGCCTCATTACTACGCTCATTAATATAGCCTATTATTATAAGGTATGGGATCGGGATATCTTTTTGAGGCTATACATTGAGCGAATGTCAGGTCAAGAGGGTGGGTGGGAGGGAAAACCACCTATTCCCACCTAAATCAAACCACATCTATCATCCAATACTATCCGACGTCTTGCTCTTGCTATCATGCCTGGTTCCTCTGTTATTAAAGTCGCCTCCCGTCGTTAGCAAGTGACACTGATTAGATGGTCACTAGCCTTTTATAATACCATATATGAATATTCATAATCTGCGTAGTAATTTCGCGTAGTAATTCGGCTTTGAATAATATAATATTTAAAGCCTCATTACTACGCTCATTAATATAGCCTATTATTATAAGGTATGGGATCGGGATATCTTTTTGCCATTGCATTGCGCATAGGTCATAAATATCACATCCATTCTACCACTTCATATATATTCCCATACCTTCATACCCCAAAATAAATCCATCCACACCTTCACCTTCTCTCTAGCTTTTTGCTCTTAAACAAGCAGATAATACTCGGGGTGATTTAAATTGTCTAGAGGTTTTGTGATCTCATTCCATTCATCGATGTGTTTATGAAGTTCCCCGGCCATAAATTCGTCTGGATTACGAAACCACAACTGCTTTGCCGATTTTTTGTTCTCGCCTTTCGACAATGCTGAAATCTCGGCCAGGATTAGATTAGGTGGAGCCGGTCCAGGGGCGCCCCCAAGCGTTATCCATCCATAACTTTTTCTGATAGCCATGTTGTTATTTACTTGAGACATTGCCCAATTATGAACAATCTGTTGACAGATGTAAACTCTCATTACTATGTATATATACGTACTTTTATATTTTTTTTTGCATATATATATATATATCTCTCTCCGTATAAATTGAAATGGATGTTGATATTGGGGCACCCCCGGACAGGACCATGCGAATGGCAGGCCGCCTAAAAAGGCGGAGGGCACTCAGAAGGCCCCCCTGTCAAGGAGTACCAACAATCATGGGTGGATGAAGTAAATGAAATGACACATTGATAAATGCGATCTCACTGATCACTTTAATGCCATAATAAACAACATACCAGAATTTTTTTAAGCAAAGTAACATTACAAACACAAGATTCCAAACTATGGGAAGTTAAGTTCATAAGTTCCAGTCCGTCATCATCTGCAAAGATCATTATTTTTATCAGGACAGTTTCTTGCTAAATGACCCAATTTCCACATACGAAACATTTCATGCTTTGACGGTAATCAAATCGTGGACGTTGAGAATTTGGATACGGACGATAGTCTCTTGTAGGTCTGGTGTGTTTTAGAAATTTTCCAACTTTGGAGGCAATCTCCTCTTCTTCCTTATTTCCGAGCAATAACACAATTAGTTTTCCAGCATCGCTTCCAAATTCATTCCCCTCGAACTGAGACAATACTGCTCTGTATCGCTTCAACGTCGGATGGTTGACAATCGTAGCCCTGTCTACCAACACTCTAAGGGCGTTAACCAATTGATACCGTGACGCGGACATGTGGGCTATATCCATCACTTTCAATAGCGCTTCTTTAACATTTGCTGTGTCAGCAGCTTGCTGCAGCTTATCGACTTTTGCTGTAACTCGTGCAGAGCATTCCTGTCAGATAACTGCAACATAAAGCCGATATCTAATTAATGACAGTCATATCTCACTAACTCTTATTTCTATAGCCGTTTATTCTCAATGTCTACCTCTTCGTAGAACAAAATTTATTTACAAGAGCCTCCTCGCCCAATGTCTACCTCTTCGTAGAACAAAATTATTTACAAGAGCCTCCTCGCTCAATGTCTACCTCTTCGTAGAACAAAATTATCTACAAGAGCCTCATCGCTCTACGATGTCTACCTCTTCGTAGAACATTATCATTTACAAGAGCCTCATCGCTCTACAATGTCTACCTCTTCGTAGAACATTATCATTTACAAGAGCCTCATCGCTCTACAATGTCTACCTCTTCGTAGAACATTATCATTTACAAGAGCCTCATCGCTCTACAATGTCTACCTCTTCGTAGAACATTATCATTTACAAGAGCCTCATTGCTCTACAATGTCTACCTCGTCGTAGAACATCATTTACAAGAGCCTCCTCCATCGCTCTACTCCAAATCTCTCATCTCTCATAACAAAAACAAGTAGATTTTATTCATTTCACAAATAAATAAAGAGCGCCTCTACGCCCGGAATTCACATGTCTTCCTAATGTCTATCTCTTCGTAGACAGCATAATACACGAGCTTCCTTACCTAACTTTGCAAATCTACAACGTACACGTGCATAAAATCTCTACGTGATCCCAAGTCTCTACAGTGGCTTATACTTAGTCAGTTTAGATGCATATGCTGCCACCATATTTTAACCAAAAAGACTTCAAACAAGTAGAGAGTATAGAGAAAGATAATAGGATGGAATAGGAAAGGAAAAAAAATAGCTGTAGTCGTAAGGAAGGCAAAGGTGTGAAAGGGGTGAAATTCAAACAAAGGTGTGAAAGCAAAGGACAACAGGTGAGCGACATAGCATAATGAATATGGAAAAGAAAAAAACCTGAAAGTGCACATAAAAAACGAAGTTATGGTCAGCACAGGAGTGAGGAATATCTACATGCAAAGACAACCAAGAATCACGATGAAATAAATTAGAAAAGTGCTATGATAATAAGAAAAAGTATGCTAAACGCGAACAGAAGGAAAACTGGTGCTATCAGCACGAAGGAGTAACCCACTCACAAAAGGAGTAACATTACAATATGAAGGGGCTCACCTGAGGAATACAATTTTCCTACTTGTACCGTGAAAGAAATAATAATGACAAAGGTAAGCTAAGCGTGAAGAAGGGCAATACCGGCGCTCTCTGTATCAAATAGTATCCCACTCACACAAAAAAGAGCATAACTACAAATGGAGGAGCTAACCTGTGGCACAGGGTTTGCCGCTGCTTGCACAGTAGGAGGAGTAGTTACATGTTGAGTAGCACCACTTGTAGACGGCACTGGAACTGCGGCGGTCGCACATTAGCAGAGGGGGGTTGCTCTGCTTGCATGCGGGTTGCAGGCTCAACAGGTGGTTGTACGTGCGCTGAGGCAAAATTCTGAGCAGCAGTGGAAGCTGTAGGGGTTGGTTCCATGGCAGTGCAGCTGTTGTAAGGAGCCTCCGTCGTTAGCAAGTGACACTGATTAGATGGTCACTGGCCTTTTATAATACCATATATGAATATTCACAATCTGCGTAGTAATTTCGCGTAGTAATTCGGCTTTGAATAAGCAAAGCACAGCATGGCAAGCCTGCAAATAAAGGTCATGTGTTCACTTCAGCTCATTGACGTCCTCATTGCTGCCAATAATCAAACAGTAATCGTGTTATTTCCATCGTGTTTCGGAAAGGCCAGTTTATTCTGTCATGGTGATCTTTGCAACATTCGATGAGGTTGATTTGTCCTACCCGCTGAGTGTTGTCATTTGAACAATTTCAAGTGTTATCACAGTACTAGAAATTTCCCATAATACATCATGATTTGTGCCAACGTAGATTCCCCTGTGGTCTACCATGTCTCCCATGTGTAGACAAATTCCTGGACTAGTTATAAAAATTCTGAAAACGTACTTTTAAAAACACCTTTCTTCTCAATTCCTATTTTAAAGGATTATGAAAATTGTTCTCGATTTAGAGAGGAGATAGCATTTTTGCAAAATTTCCACTGATTGTCCTCAGCCATACAGAAGAAAGTGATGGAAAGTAGGGAGACTAGTTGCACCTGTTTTATGAAACAAAAGGATATTGGTTTTTTCCTAATAGAAAAGACAAAAGAAATTTACATGCTAACTTTTTTCAGAGAATGACCCCTTCAGTTGGTCATAACTTGCTTCCTAAAACTGTGACATTTGTAGTACCTGCAGAATGTGACTTTTATGGTTATTTAACGGTTTCTTTGAAATGTATACGACAATATTTCAACGTACTTTTAATAGATATGATTAATCAATTATCTTGAGACTTCACATTATTGCTTTTATGCAAAACTGAAAAAGTTATAAGGAAACTAACGTCGTTGGTACAAATCAAACAGAATTGTGGGTAATTTATTGTACTGTGTTTTGGATTGCCACTACCTTCCGCCGAAAAATCATTTCTTCTTCGATGGCAATATTTTTGGCTATTATTTTAAATTAAGGTTACTACGGCAACTTCTTTGCATGAAAAGCGTACCCGCAATTTCCAGCAGAAAACCGTGAGCAAGACTTCCTTTAGGCTGTCCATACTTTCCTTGAAAGAAGCACATGAAATACAACTTCTGAAGGGGTTTAGAGTAAGGGTTAGAGTTAGTTTTAGAGTTAGCATACTTAAAAGTGTTTCATATCCTACCTAAGAAGATAAAGGCTGTGGACGGAACTCTTTCCAAACCCTGTCTACCGCTTTACAGCCTCCGCAGCCTGTCACAAAAGTTTTTAATGTCAAAGTTGATGAATACCAATACAAGTCTCACTGCAGCTAGTCAGATACACTACAAGCTTAACAACCTTGCACGCAAGTTCATCAGGATACCATTCCATTCCAATTCAACACGGTGATAAGAAAGAAGACATTGAATGCATTGCGTGCATTGATAGGGATAAAAGTGAGCCTTACGTCTTTATTCTTATGGTTATGAAGTATATTAATTAGACTGTAGGATTTATGAGTTTGCATATCAATGAAACCAAAACGGTTTCCTTATTTGCATAAGAAAAATGGGCGTTACTATAGGTAAACGGACGAGTAGGAGGCGGTTTACGGAATTTAACGGTACAGTTTGCCAGTAAAACTCCGAGGCCCGCAGGGCCGAGGAGTTTTATGGCAAACTGTACCGTTAAATTCCGTAAACCGCCGACTACGAGTTCGCTTACCGTGTTATACCACGAATTTGCCGAGTTTTAGAGCCTTGTTTGCACGCCGAGTGTTTTTATTTGTAATTTTAGTGCAGTGCAAGTTGAAACTTTGGCAGGAAAACATTGACGCGTTTTGACACCTTGTTGAACGAAAGTATAAAAAACTAAATTGGTTGGATAAAACAAAGTTGACATGTGTTGCTATTGTAGTGCGATGACGTGGTTGCGCACCTGGTTTGATTTGAATTGTATGAATTATGTTTGATTGATTGGTTGGTTGAATGAAGTGAAAAGGTGTTTGCAGATCGACGATAGAGTCACGCTTTGCTCATTTGGGTCGGAAACTGTGAGCAGCATATACGCAATTGCCGAGTCGCTCTACGTATATCGATATGGCGGATGAAGAACAAATGAAAGCTGTATCCGGTGCACGTCAACTACCAAAGCCAAAGATGGAAAAGAAAAGTACTAGTCCCCCTGTCACGCCAGTGCTAACGGCCACAATCGGAAGAACAAGCTACACAGCCACGTCAGAGAAAGGCGCAACAGAAACTGCAAGTACAAAAAAAAATACGTGTAGATCCACAATGACTGTGGTACTGCGTGTGTGTTTGCCTGTAGCTAGACTTAACTTTACCAAAGGCGACTGAAACCTCTACATTCAGTGTTGATAACTGACTTTGAAGTCTTAAATTTCAGCTTCGAATGATCGTGATAACAATAACCTTAACACAGAAGTGATATTTGCAATCAATACCGTTATTTCACGGTGACCTGTAATTGATTTTGAGATGTACAGTCGTGCAAAATTGATTCAGTCCGTTGATTCTTTTAAAGTGTCTTTACTCTGTATTTAATGGTGAAATAAATTTCTTCTGGTATAATGTCTCGCATGTGTTTTTTTTACTCGTCGCTTTTACAAGTTCTTTTGTTTAAAAGTGTCCATTTTACAAGTTCTTTGTTTATAAGTGACCGATTTACTAGTAAACCGGACAGTTTTTAACAAAAGAACTGTCCGATTTACTAGTAAATCGGACACTTTTAAACAAAAGAACTTGTAAATCGGACACTTTTTAAACAAAAGAAGCCAGGTGGTATATAATAAAATATTCGGTTATGGAAATTAGAGAGCATGGTTAAAACAATAGGCACGAGGCGGAGAGTGGTTATAACGATAATAAACGTACGGTACGAACAATGTCTCACATGACCATGGGCGATATATATATATCTATATCTATATCTATATATATCTATATCTATATATATATATATATATATATATATATATATATATATATATATATATATATATATATATATATATATATATATATATATATCAGCCACATCTGTATGGATGGATTTTACGCATTGCGTAGAATTGGCAAGATCCGTCAGACGTATCCGTCAGACGTATGTGTAGTGCGCTCTAAAGAAATATAATATATATATATTATATATATATATATATATATATATATATATATATATATATATTATATATATATAATATATATATATATATATATATATATATAACTAACAGCTTATCAAAAACTATGACAGTAAAGCTCCCAGGGATGACATTGAATTCGTCTAAACAACCCGACTTGAAATCATGATTGTGGTAAATAGTTTTGACGTGCAACTATGTAGTGACTCCGAGGTCAAGGTCCACACTGAAAATATCAAACACTTTACATAAGACGATTCTATCAACATTATTCGTTCAGGCAAATATTTGACTCGCGAAACCATGTGGGACAGTTGTGGATGAGTGTTAATTTCTCTTGACGAAACTAGGCGAACACACTGGAAGTAGTAAAATTAAGTAGGGTTTCGTTTTAATCTATTAAATGTAAAATATATTCCACATCCTCTTCTTGGCTGAGAAAACCGAGCCGGAATTGGAAGTACAGATTGTGGAATGGGTGGGTAATATTCATGTAATGTTGATTGACATTTGAAACTCTCGATACGGTCTAAAAACACAATGCGTTGTGTTTCGTAGGAACACTAAAACTATAAAGAATTTGAATAAAGACATGATGCTATTTGTGGGGGCTAACTTTCTTGACCATGTCCAGTACAAATTCATATATAACACCTTTGCAGGCACTTGCCGTTGCGTCAAAATATATTCAGTAAAGTGGGCAAAACAACAAAGAGGGGGAGGGGAAAATTAACTGGCATTAAATAACCAGATATGAACTGAAAATGCCCACGCGTTTCAGTGTATATTGTACTTGTCTGTGAAATTTAACTTTTGCCACGTGTTTGCAACTTCATTGAAATTTTTATGATCAATATTCACCACAGATTAATTCCAAGAGTCTTTCAATATATAAGTACGTAAAATAAAACAAAATATGTGATACTGCAGGGCTCGAACTTAATTTGTTTTTACCTACTTGCCCAGCGGGCAAGTTTCCAGAAATTTTACTTGCCCAATAAACAATCTTACTTGCCCGATTTTTTGTCTGTTTACATTGTTTGGGCGGAGATCACGAAGACCAAGCAATCTCAAAATGTGGCCGACAGAATCATATCAATGCAGGTTCTGTTTTGTCTGTATTGATAATCATATTAGTTGTTACGATCCACTAGTGTTAGTCTTCGTGATCTCTGCCCACTCGTCCACCAATATGCTAGTGCAGGATTGGGGTCATATAGCTGAAGGGGTTGCCCATCAATCGATATTCGCATCAGCAAATCTCTTTTCCAGGAGTTTTGAAACTTCCGTTGTCGTGTCTTTTAATATATATCGCACTTCTGCTTCTTCACTTTACTTTCCACTGAACTCGATGCTGCGACCGCGCCATTAGCTAGCGCTTTATCTCTGTCGATTTCTGAGTAGCCAGCCGGTTGAATGTGTACGGTATCCCCTGACACAGATCCTGTTCCGGAATCTGTGACTTTATCAGGCTTGGATTTCAAAAATTTACACGAAAACAGGGTGGTTTGCTTCGCCATGATATGGCGCGTAATCCATGCCAAAATTAATACCTTACATTTTGAGCCAAGCTTCATTCAACTCTCGCTCAGTGCGACCCAACTGTGGCCACCTTCATTCGGCTCTCGCTCAATGCGATTCAACTCTCGCTCAGTGCGACCCAACTGTGGCAACCTTCATTCGGCTCTCGCTCAGTGCGATTCAACTCTCGCTCAGTGCGACCCAACTGTGGCCACCTTCATTCGGCTCTCGCTCAGTGCGACCCAACTGTGGCCACCTTCATTCGGCTCTCGCTCAATGCGACCCAACTGTGGCCACCTTCATTCGGGTCTCACTCAGTGCGACCCAACTGTGGCCACCTTCATTCGGGTCTCGCTCAGTGCGACCAACTGTGGCCGACTTCATTCGGCTCTCGCTCAGCAATTCCATCCAATATTGTCGCCAACCTATCCAACTTTCACGAAACTCAATGCGACTCGTAACTTCGGAAACAGCTTTCAAAGCAATAAACTGTTTCCATTTTAATTTGAGCCTTTCCAGTCGAAATTGAGCCTTTTCATTGTTTTGGCTAAATTTTAAACAGGCGATGTATTTGAAGTGTAGTGAACAATTCTGTTGTGTGCGGAAAGCAGTTGCACACATTTATATTTGTGACTTGCAAAATCGGGCAATTATATTTCATTCTATGAGGTCAGAGATTTGAATATTCACTGACAAGTATTTAGTCGGCTTGAACATTCAAGCGAATGTTTGTGTCGTGATATGTGGCTTTGAAATTCAAGTAAGTACAGTCCACTCTCTGAGTTGGCTTGAACATTCAAGCGAGTCTGATGTATGGCTTTAAAATTCAAGTAAGTACAGTCCACTCAGTGAGTTAGCTTGAACATTCAAGTGAATGTATGTATTGCGATATGTAGTTTTGACATTAAAGTAAGTACAGTCCACTCTGTTGGGTCGGAGGCTTGAACATTCAAGTCTTGAACATTGAAGAGCGACTTTAAAATCCAAGTTCAATTAATTATACTCATTAGATTTAATGCTATAAAATTAAAGCCACTATCTTCATGGCAATACTCATAGAGATCTGAGTCTTCAATATTCTGGTTATCAGAATTAATTTTGATTAGAGACTATAAAAAAGTCTACAAAAAGATGATCTTTGCCTGTAAAAACACAACTACCGAGATTTGTATCGCCATCTATATGAAATGAAGGGACTCCTCTTTTTATCAATAAAACAAATATTCATGTTCTAAGTACAATTACATATCTTTAGTGGATATAATATATTCAATAACATTAAAATGTTAAAAAACGACGTACAACTAATGTAACCAATGTAATTAACTTATTTCATTTGAAATAATCTGTCAAATGAAATTGTTGCCTAAAATACTGGAATAGGGTCTGGCTGAATTTAACAACAGCAAATGAAAGACTTTTGAAAAGAGATTATTTGACGAAACAAGTCATATAATATGGAGAACACAAAATCGATTGTTTACATCTTTGAACATCTCTTTAATTTCATCACAACTCAGCCTCTTACCCGAGGTGTATCTTCCAGCAAATGCTATAAAAAGACATGCATCCGTTTTCCAGTGTTTTAGTAGACTACCGTATTGTCTCGTTCGCGATATCATACGCTGGTACGTCAAAAAATGATGCGATCGGAAGGAAGAGGTCACCCTTATTCATTACGTGAGGTCATGATATTGGTTGAGTAATTCCCTTCTTACTTGTCAAGGCACTTGAAAGGGACTTTGGTATGTGTATTATATCAGAAATGTTTGGCGACATGTGTTGAAGTACTTAAACAATTCATTCTGAACGCCACCAGAACATTGCAAAATTTGTTACGATGTTAGCAGTTTTGAACAGCATATTACATAATAATGTAATAGACACATCAGATAATGATCTCCTAAGGTTAATCAGCGTTGACACAACAATGAGATATTGTTCATTTATTTCTTCTTTTGCATACGATGGTATTCTGCCACTTTTTAAAAGTTAAATGTAGAAATGACATGTACAATAGGCAAAGTACACACATCCCCATGTTGTTTCCATATTCCATGCAGTTGACCAATATATGGCATATATGTGATATCTGCTCCTTGAAGAACCTGAACCTTCCCAACAACTAGCTTCCTTTTGACAAATGCTGCAACCATGACATCGATGTTCTGTTGGAAACCCTTGTCTGTTGTCTTTTGTGTTTATTTTGTATTTCCTTGAGTATTTCCCTGTGAATAAAAAAATTTCCTTGCTTAGATAGCTTACCAAATGCTTGCCGTTTAATGAGTGCCAATTAAGGCAGAATAATAATAAATATATCTGAATATTAGCAATTATCATTAATGTTAATGAGGGGGAGGGGTTGTGACTGTGATGTCTTTGCTAGGTTACTGACTGCTTTACTTTGAGCTTGAATCCGATCAAAAGTCTACAAAAACTGATATCATGGCACTTTGCCCTTATCACTTTTGGAGAACTCTGTTAAGTATATTTGAGTCACTATGGGACGTCAAACTGACAAGAGGCACGACCACGTTATTCCTCTGGGCAAGTATAAAAATGAAATAAAGCGGCCTAGTGCATTTACTGTTTTCACAGGCATAGCAGCTATGATGGATTTTGTTCCAGGCCTCTGTGTGTGTTTGATAAATTTGGTGCTCAATCTTTTCTGTTGAAAAAATTGCTGACGAAAATTTATTGTGTATATACCACACGTAATTGTATGAGACAAAGTGGAAACAAAATCACTAACGATTTATATTAAATTTGTACATTCATAAAACATGGGTCCCCTTACAGTTATCATTTTACTTGATAGGTTTAATTCAAACTGGCTGATTTGTAATGATTACTTTATTGACAAACACGGTTCAAAAGTTGGTGAATTAGTAGTATCTGAATGTACTCTGTCACATTATGACTTGTTAAAATTAAGATAAACAGTAAACCAAATTACCTCAGAACACACTCTCTCTTTCTGTAGCAGGTCTGCCATAGCAGCCATTTCTTCATCTGTTGTTGCAGGTGATTCTTGTTCCACTTGCTGATATTTCTGAAGTACTACAAATCGCCTATAGGCATATCACCTGGTTGTACGCATGTGGATCTTTCAATTTCATCAGAAGCTTTTCCCAGGACAATTGTTGAGTAGTTGTCAAATATTGGCTTGATTCCTCAATGCTCTTTTGTAATAATTCCATTTCTTCCAGTCAAAACTGGCTTCACAAATCCTGGACTGCCGGATGGCACCATGATTTCCCCCAGCTGGTCCCTTTTGAATAACTCCAAACCACCCTCTGGGTTCCAAGAGAAATATTCCCGTCTGACCATCTGTACTTCATCAGGACACTGCAATTTTCCTCAGTAAACCTATGAAAGACAGTATAATACAATGTGTATGATACTAGAAAATCACATGGAAATTCTATGGTTGATTGTCCTAAATGTGTTTGGTAGATCGATCGACAAAGACGGAGGCTGAGTCAGACCATTTCAATCGACAAGGGATGAACATACAATAACATAATAAGTTAGGTTAGTTTATACAATCAGAAAGTTTACCTTCTTATTTACATTATTTAAAGCCTACACCTGCCTTTTGTCTAAAATTGACTAAGTGGTCCTTCTTAAGCGTATGGTTGGTTTTTCGACCGCATACACTTTCCGATACATCAAAATATGTTTACGAACTTAAAGTATACATATTTATGATTGTCTCTTTATCCGGTCGAGTTGATTGAAATCGGAGAATTTCCGATGCAATATCAGTGGGAAGTTAGAGCTATAATAGAACTATTTTCAATTATTTTTTCGAAGAAATTGAGATTGTAGAATCAACAGGGGTGTCCAATCGATCTGATTTTTACCGTCAGTTATTCACTTTTAATGAAATCATGCAAAGAAAATGACATGTAGTTACTACTACAGTCCTACACATGCAATGAATTTGAACAAATCACTGCCATTGTCTTACATCACTTTATACTCACGAAAAATTGTTTGCCATGCATACACAAGGAAGTACCATCTCTTATGTAAATGCGTGAACGGGTGTGAGGGAATGGCAAGTGGCTATTGTTCACGTTGTTAGGCCAAAATAAAAAATATGTGCTGTTCCGATTACCCGACCTACCCCAATTTTACCCCACTTTTTACAGCTTCGTAAACCAGGAAGTAAAATAATGATATGAAAAAAACGTGAAACGCATGAAAACCAATTTTAGTTCGATTTTGATACTTTTTGAAATTGAAAATGAAAATTGTGTATTCCTAGCTACGTTAACCAAATTGTGAAAAAATGAGCACAGTGACCTACCCAATTTTTTTTTTCAAAAGTACAAGACATATGCAACTTAGATGCCACTTATGAAATGTTTTACAAAATTGGCAATACTGGAAGGTTAAAATATTCCATGATATTAATGTTTTGATCTCAGAAATTTTGAGTGTAATAATGGCAAATTTGATAACAAATAAAAGATTCCATTTAGTCACACATTTTTCCATTTAAATTAGAGTCTTTACTGTTCAAAGTTGTACTTTTGTGTTATCGGTACAATGAGATGTGAAAATTTCATTCACTGCATGAACTTGAAATGAATGGTTTTATATATTGATTTTAAGTGATTTAAGAAAACGGACTTTTCATCGTACATTTGTATAAGATCAAGGATGGTGACCCCATCTTTTTTCTCTAATATTGATTGTTCTCATATGCCAGAATTCAAAAATCCATGGTAACTGTTAGTTCCCTAGTCTTCTATGTGTTGCTCTCTGGCTGAATCCTGTGTACAAGTAGATGTATGTTTCACTGTCGATTGAGTGTACTATGACCGAAACTCTTCTTAAACTACATCAGAGTCAGAGCTACATGTATCACTGTCACTGCCAGTATGTAGTAGCAGGGCAGTAGTTGTATTAACTTTTTATTTTGACAATATTTTTGTTCAGTTTATACAATTGTGTTCTTGCCCAGCTATCCAGTATTCATCTTGCCTACACAGCCTACGTGTACCATGCATTTGCATCATTAATTATCACCAATATTTAGACAAACGGCTTTGTTGACAAACTGAACATTGTCTTTTTCAGCAGCATGCTGTAGAGAGACACCAAGAAACTGTGTTTGATACATTGCATAGAAATATTGAAAAATTATCAACAGTTGTAGCTCCTGCCCCATTACAAGGCCAACTTGTTCTACGAAAATTTAATGGCATTCATACATTTTTAGACTTTTTCGAGATTAAAGACATAAAATATGACAAAACGGTTCTAGATTTTGTTTAATTATTACTAACATTAGAACCATTGGACAACATCAAAATGTTGGGAGTCAAAATATTTTTAGGTCCCCCCCTATAGGCAGAGCAAAACTTTCAAGTCCCCCCCTCGACTACCCCAAAAATTTTCGAATCCCCCCCTGAATTCCTCCAGCCCCCCCCCCTCACCACTTTTTTTGAACGCGGCCTAAGTTGTTTGTTTTTAAGCTCTACTGAGTCTGCGCACAAAACTACAAGACCAGCTAGGTCACTACAAAAATACAGCTCATTGGTTTGCAAAGGGCAATGTTGATCCAAACTTACAGTAGTGAGGGATGATATACGCACAGTAAAAACGTGACAAACAAGCACATTATTTTTTTCAGAAGCTACAAAACATTCTTTTATAACTACAATAGATTTTTTTCTTGGTTTGTGTAGTGCAGACAGTTCAGTAAAAAATGAAAAAATCCCTTGAAGGTACAGTGGGAATGGCTGGCTGTTGTTAATTTTGATGTTTGAATGTACATTAAGCCCTATGAAAGCAAACTTACAGAATATATGCAAACAAGCATACAGAATATTTAAGCATGAGGGAATATGCTACAATTTTTAGGGATATTAAAGCTTATGAATATTAATGAGCCACCCGCCACTCTTGGAAGCCCTATACATTCACAACAGTGATACCGAAATTTGTTGACTTTTGAAAAAATCTTTTAGAGGATGGTGTTTGGAGCCATCAGCTTGGATTGTGTAAACAAGTGATTTATGGTTAAATTCCCCAAAAAAATTAAAATCCCCCTCAAAATTCCAGGAGAGGGGGACCAATCCCCCTGGTATAGTATCCTAGATGAAACACTGCACTGTGACAGTAAATATTGTGTTGTGTCATTTCTTACAAGTCAGACATACATTTGTACCTGTAGATAAACAGTTCACTTTCCTGTCAAAGAATTGTAATTCAGCCATATCACACACTTCAATTCTACTGATGAATATTTTATTTTAATAAATTGGTATTCAATTTGAGTGCATTTCATGAGGAAATTGTTCACTGGTAGTTTGTTTTAAAGCGTACAAAATGCATTGAAAAAAAAATGAAAAAAAAAATTCCCTACCTACCTACCCTATTTTTGAAAACCATGTAATCGGAACAGCACAATTTTTTTTTTTGGCCTTATTGTTCTTCTTAAGTTTTAAGGTGGACACATAAATGATTGATATGGAGAGAACTTTGGACGATGGAATCAACGCCGAGCAAACCCTCTCAGGAATCAAATAAAACTTGCATTTTCATGCGAAATGTATTAATTAATACTAAAATCAGATCACAGATTGGCCAATTTTGACAAAATTCTTATAAACACGTCTCAGAAAATCCGGAGAAAGGACAGTGATTAACTATTGGTGAAGTTCTCAGACATTGAATCAAAGAAAGTACTTGACAAATACACTGTATTTAATGAGATTGGGCAGAGGATATATACGGTTATTTTTGTACATTTCGATGGTTTTAATGTTTGTCGATGTCAGTTCCAGTGACTATGTTTGACACTAGTATTACGAGTCAAGGCCAGCCATCTGTCGAAGCTATCGTTGTACACATGCATCGTATGCACGGTTACACGTTGGGTCGATACACAGCGGCTGCCGTGGTATGCATTTTCTATGCATGCCACGGCGGCCGCTGTCTATCGAACCACACGTAACCGTGATCGTATGCCTATGAATAAGACTCCTTAGCAAGTTATGAAATATCTATCGGCTGTCCGCGAGACACCATAAAATTTGATGAATCGAGGATAGATTATCCACCTCTGATAATCTCTTTTACGAGAAAGGGGATGACCAAATTTATTTTAGGCCAAGGTCCCGCATAAATTTTATTTCCATGGAAAAGTACACTTTAGCTGGCATATGTGAGCTTATCAACGCTCACAGTCACAAGGTCATCTCGAAAAGCGGCTACATTTTACCATGTTAAATTCCATGATTAGGCAATCACTCATCGGATTACGTCCCGGAGAACGTCACTGATACTGATAGCATTGCAGTCAATGCACTCACCAACAGTGTTTGAATGACTCTGCTATTTTTGGGGATCATGCATGCTTCGTTAATGTCGTGATTTTTAACGGGGAAGTTGAACATGCTTCTAGATTCTCAAGAAATATCTTGAAAATAATGTATCAAGCAAAGCTAGAAACTAGCCTTATACGGCCTCCCACCATTGCGGTGGGAAGCGTATAAGCCTAACGCCTGTAACACACAGCCCTGCCACGCAGAGCTGAGCTAGAACCGAGGTAAATTTCGACGGTCCCTTAATTGATTTCCTTCATATCACAATGGTGTTGATTTTTGTTGACTTGCATTTACCGAAACAAATTTACACATTTTGAAATAAGTGTAATATGTGGGGCTCACGTTGTCCGTGGCAGTCTGAAGTGGTAGGCGATATGTCCATGATTAGGCCTATGCGATTACAAAGCTGTTTGAGATTGTGACAGAAAACGATTAAAAATTTTGTAATGCTGTTGATTACTTATGTTACAAACGATAGCCATCTACCGTAAAATATATACAAGTCCAGTGTTCTGTAAAAACAACTCTTTCACGGCTAACATATTGCTATGCAATGTGATGTGGAAGGTCGTCGACTCCACGTTTAGTGACGTCGTGTGACGATTTTCGTTAGGGACTGGACACAAATTACAGGGGGGGGGGGTGGGCCGGTGTTTTTGGGGGTGGGTCGCCATTTTTCGCGCAAGCATTTTGAAGGGTCATAAAATTTTGTGCAAGCCTATGGGGGAGGGTCACCTTTTTTCATGCATCAAAGCTGAATTGCATGTGCACGTTATGGAATACTGAAAAAAGAAAAAATACCTCCTGGCACTTTCATTTTCTGCCATTACCATTTTCGGCGCGCCCTTCGGGCGCAAATTTCAGGTATAATAAACAATGTATTGATGATCCAAGCAGCCACATTGATTTAAGTTGTCATGATTTCTACTTATTCAACACTATTGTGCATAACTGTCCCCTATAATAACTCTTTCAATAACAATTTGGGAGATTACTTATTTGACATCATTCTCCCATTGACAATACATTGGGTATAGGTCGGTGTCAAACGTTCATGTCGCTGTATGTACATTTTTTAATTTAGGACATTGACAGAATACAAACTGTTCAGAATAGTGCATAGTATCATCAATAACAACTGGAAGCTTCAGGTCGAACAACTTTTGAATAACAATTTAGGATCAGATAACCTATGAGTTATTTGTAGTTTCCTCATAGCCTACAATGTATAGTGAATCAACATTTTGGTGAAATTCCAAAATCAAATTTCTTGCACAACCATGACTTGAAACCACTCTAGTCTAACCATGAATATTAATACTAATAATTAGGTGTACATAAATGCACAGGTTTACCAAGTTTTGTATTGGAAAAAATTATTCATAGTTTCATCATAGACTGCCATGTATAGTGAATGGACATTTCAGTAAAATTCCAAAATCAAATTTCTTGCACACCCATTGACTTGAAACTACTCTAGTCTATCATGAACATTAATACCAATAATCAAGTGTACATAAATGCACAGATTTTCCTATTTTTTTATTGGAAAAAAATTATTCATAGTTTCATCATAGACTGCCATGTATAGTGAATCGACATTTAAGTGATATGACAAAATCAAATTTCTTGCACAACCATTGACTTGAAACCACTCTAGTCTATCATGAACATTAGTACCAATAATTCAGTGTACATAAATGCACAGATTTACCTATTTTTGTATTGGAAAAAAATTATTCATAGAGTTTCACCATAGACTGCCATGTATAGTGAATCAACATTTCGGTGAAATTCCAAAATCAAATTTCTTACACACACATGGACTTGTAACCACTCTAGTCTAATCAAGAACATAAATATCAATAATCAAGCATACATAAATACACAGATTTACCAAGTTTTGTATTTAAAAAAAATTATTCATAGTTTCTTCATAGACTACAATGTATAATGGATCCACATTTCATGCGAAATTCCAAAAACAAAGTTATTGTACACAGATGCACGTGTTACCACCCTCTTCTAATCAAGCACAATTATGTCAATTATTCAGGGTCATATATACACAAATAGTGCATATTTTTAATTCTGAAATTCTTTTTTACAGATTTGTCATAGACTCCCATGTATAGTGGATCAACATTTTATGCGAAATTCCAAAAACAAAGTTATTGTACACAGATGCACATTTTACCACCCTCTTCTAATCAAGCACAATTATGTCAATTATTCAGGGTCCATATATGCACAAATAGTGCAAATTTTTAATTCTGAAATTATTTGACAGTGTTGTCATAGACTCCCATGTAAGTTTTGTCATAGACTCCCATGTATAGTGGATCAACATTTTGACAGAAATTCCAAAATCAAATATCTTGTTCACATGTGCACTTGTAAACAACCCATGCTAATCAAGTATATCTATATCAGTTATTAAACATCTGTATATGAACAGATATAGCTAGTTTTATACTGGAAAATACACGATCGTAGTTTTCTTATAGTCGACTACATGTATAGTGAATCAACATTATCGATAAAATCTAAAATTACATTTTTGTACAGGCATGCGCTTTTTACCTGCCACTTCAAGCAAAGTACATTTACATGAATTATCACACACACATATGATTTGATATTTCTTGGACAACGCGTTATATCGGCCACATTTTGCCTTCCTTTCGGGAGGGCGACTTAAAAAGTATAGCAAGTCAGAAGGGGGTCTTTAACACATTGCGGGTTTTTTGGGGGGTATTGAGTAACAGGGGAGGGTCACTTATTTTCATGCACGGATAAGGGGGAGGGTCACTAATTTTTGTGCATGAACTTTTGAAGGGTCACTATTTTTTACGCAGCGGTTTTTCGAAAAACACCGGCCCACCCCCCCCTGTAATTTATGTCCAGTCCCTTAGAGCAGTATAACAGTTGGCAATCTCATTTGACAGTGAAAAGGCTGAGACAAGCATTTTGTCTGGTTTATACGATTGCAAAACACCTCGTCTAGAGTACTTGGAATCTGAATTTTTCCTATGGATATCGAAGACCTTACTTTGGATAACAACAAGTGCAATAGAAGAAATTATTTCCAAAGAGGCCAGATTTCTAATAGGATAAATACGGAAGACTGAAAATTTCTTTCTAGTCAATGTACATTTCAAACTACGAATGTCTAAGGAAATTAACTTACCTGTTTCTCTTTTAGCAGGGTCCGAGTCACATTCTGCTGCTTGAGATATTTTTGGGCACATTACTGCTGTACTGACGAAATACTTCGTTCTGATTACGTGGACTGGTTAATTTTCACCGGAAATAATACGCGATTCCAATGATCCGTTTGCATGACAGCACATTGTCCAAATATGTTTTCTATATTCAAGTTCGGAGTTTCATTGCAGCCCATATATTTCTTTTTCCTGGGCGAAAAACTGGCAGATTCTGTTACGATGTTGACGAAATGTAGTCAAGGGTCAAATGTCTTACTATGGGTCGTTCGCTGCATCACCAACGGATTTTGGCGCTCGTTGATTTGAATAGGAACACCATATATGGCCCAGAGTTATGCAACCCACAAGATATGATAATTGAGGTTGTATGCTCCTGTTGTGTTTATCACAACCTCAATCTTTTCGCTCAGAAAACAAAATACAATCCCACCAGAGGAACTTTGAATATACGATCTACGGAGAAATTTCAATCCAAGCACGATTTTACACATTTTAAAATAGGGAAGGCGCTTTGGCGGAAGTTGGCGAACTAGAGAGATTTTGTCAACCTAAACATTTTCATAGTGAGCGTATTCGTAGCTTGCCGATCAACAACGGCAAAATTTTATTGAGTCAGACTGAACCCTTCTATTTATAAAATTTCTTTTATTCTATGTGCTGAAGGTCCTCGCAGCGTAAATTGTTGCCTTCAACACGATTGGAACTAATTTGGGATAATTGGATTTTCATATTTTTCAAATTTCTCAAAAGTGTTAGGTGCCGTATAGCTGAACGTTACAATATTGCAAATTACTCATAAAAACAAGTGTGTAATGTAAAAAGAAAAGCAGATTAGATTACATTTGTAGGTTAAATCGGCATTACTTCACCATCCAATTATCCCAAATTAGTTCCAATCAGTTTCTTGGTAGTCCAAGTCGATCAAAGGTCAAACCTTTGTAGCAGATAAAGATCGGCTTTCGAATTGGTATCCAGGCAACGGTGCGAGAACCGGTACTATCTGCACATTGGTTGAGTGACAAGGCTTTGGCGGGAGGTGCAGCCGGTTTACAGTCTTGCCAAACAAAGTTAGTCTCCACTGCCAACAACTGGAACAAAAATGGGATCCCCTCAAGACAGAAACCTTCGCTGTAAAATACCATTGTTATTTTCATCGGTATGTATTTCGTTCGCCCTTCAACGGTTTTCTTGCCGTGCTCTACCGAGGACAGAGATCAGATTGAACTTGAACAATGAATGGAAGTTTCACTTGAGCCAGATAACCTTGATGAGATCGAATCTACTGGAAACGATTCTTTGCAGCAAAGAGACGGACTTTAAAACGACCCGAGAGTTTGGGCTTCTTGCAAAGTGCATGTGGCTCTAAAAACCGAACTATCCAGATGTACGATACTTTAATTGATTCACATTCTCGCTGACGACGACGCATATCTCCATGGGTACTTGTAGTAGTACACGTCAGCAGTAATAGGATTATTCTTAACCGGAGGATGATTCTAGATCACCGAGACAATCATCAGCTAATAATTCTCCGCAGAGGTCAATTACTAGCAAATTTCACGGTATACGTCACCCTATTTACGGACAGGGACACTGGGATGATAAACATTAATGTGAATTATCGTGTGGACACTCAAGGAAGCTTGCTGATTTGTTAACACATCTAGATAAGTCATGCTCTTTTATGACGTGATGGGAGAGAATACAAACCCACGGTATCAGAGGAAATGGCGCAAAAATTATCAGTTATGACGGTGAGTAACGACGAATTAACAAATGTCACTGAAATGTAGAGGAATTGATTTCGAGCTCTTGCAACGGAACGATTTACAGATTAGTACCTAGTGTTTATTAGCATTGTGATAGAATGGTGATGCTTTTGGGTTTTGTTACGTTGTTTTTTAAATGTTCGTTTGATCGTCTTTGTCAATTTTGATTTGCGAATTGGCCGAGGACGCCTTTCGATCTTCGATGTCGCCTCATGTCGCTTGAATCAACTTCAAGTTGCAAAGACGTACAAGGGCTTTGACCTACGTTAATCAAACGCAAAGTTCTCTGACCTGTGGCATCATGCCGACCGGATGAGATACGATCTTACCAGATGGCGGAAAGCGTTATGTAACAGTAATTTTCAGTAAGGCCAGTCAGCCTATTCTAAGGTGTGGTCCCAGCCCTCAACTGTTGATTAAGCCCACTCGTTGACTCAGGAATTTTGTTTGTACCAAGGCAAAATCAGCTCATCCGAGGGCTGACGAGAGTTTACGATCGGCACTCTGTGTTCAAGATTGAGATAACATTACGTTGCATAACACTGGTCCATTTTCAGCTATCTTGTTCAGACAATCTGTCATTGTATCTACATATTACCCACCGGGAAAAAATGTGCGTAGACCCAACATTTATTTTGTATTTTCTTCCCATAACAATGTCTCTTTCGGTTTATGAAAACCAGTGCAGCTGATTTTGATTCCCCAGACTAACTGTGTGTATTGCATACATACGTTTGTGTATTGTAATCGGATACCATTACAAATGTTATCGCTTTAATAAACAAAGTCGAGTAGAGTTTTTAAATGAATGGAAGTAGTATCTTGTGTCTCAATCTTGGACACAGGATGCCAATCGTGATGGGGTCTCACTTAATTGGTAGGATCGGTTTTGTCTTATACAAGCTGATTTTCTGATTGCATAACAGTGCGATTGTAATTTGTCTGAGCTGAATTAAGGATAAACCGTGACAGAAATCACCATAGGTCGTATGACAGAAAATTATTACCACCTGTAGGCCTATCGGTAACAATAACAATGCAATTATCAACGTTCTACGAGCTAATGATTAAAGGTGGGATCGATTGTTGATCGAGCTATTTATATCTGAATATGTTGTTGCGAACTATATTTCTGTCGACTAGGATTGTTCAAAATTTTAGCTAATTCTAAAAGTTTTGAACAGTATTAAATCGAATTATGTCTACCGTCGTCTTATATCCAATAAATTGATCAGTGTGTTTCCTTTGCAAGTTCATCATGTGTTGATAAGAAATTTTCACTTGCGATCACTCAGTCGATAAGTGTAAGAAAACATATCTATGTATCTTTTGAGCTTGAATGTTTACGTTCTACTGATGAAAGAAATCATAGCTGCAACTACTTTATACCTTCTATCACACAAGCAATCGTGAACATTTCTTCAAGATAAGGGAACACTTATGGCAGTAAAAATGCAGTGTGATTAAACTCTAACAATCAGTCCAGCAAAATTTCTACTTTAAACCTATTTACAATTACTATATGTCAGCAGTACATAAAGGTTACGCTTCCGATTAGATATTCCGATCTCATTCATTTTTTTTCACAGCCAACAACAACATGTTTAGATAGCTAAGGTGATTGGGGCAAAAAGGTGTGAGTGGTGGCTGGAGGAGTTCGGGGGGGGGGTATTCGAAAATTTTGGTGATAGTGAAGGGGGGGGGGACTCGATCTACCTATAGGTGGACCCGAAAAGTTTTGGATTTCGTCTTACTTTTTACATTTTACAATTCCGAGGTAAAATGCAATCAAAACTGCATAATATCTTAATGTCATCAATTGTT
Source organism: Ptychodera flava (assembly GCF_041260155.1). Lineage (NCBI taxonomy): Eukaryota > Metazoa > Hemichordata > Enteropneusta > Ptychoderidae > Ptychodera > Ptychodera flava. The sequence continues at coordinate 34,394,846 of NC_091946.1, read as the reverse complement.
GTAATGTTAGTAATAATTAACGAAATCAAGATTAATTTTGTCACATTTCTTGAGTTTCATCATCTCGAAAAATCTAAACATGACTGTAAGATATTTCGTAAAAAAACATTACGGGACAGAAGCTGAAACTGTTGATACATGTAATTTTTTTCAATATTTCTGTTGCTCACTAGAACATGCTATAATTTAGTTTGTCGACAAAGCCTTTAATGCAATGGAAGTCCAGACTGAAAGTTATTTAATTGTAATTGATACTAATGCACAGTAGGCTTACACAGGCTGTGTTGGTAAGCTGAATGCTTGATAATGACAGTTAAACATGCTGTTATGTGGGGAGTACAACAAGAAAACAGTTGTATAAACTGAAAAAAACATTGACAAAATTATCAAGGTTAATACAGCTGCCCTTCTACTACTGTGTCACTGTCACTGCATACTGGCAGTGACAGAGATAGCTCTGACTCTGATGTAGTTGAAGAAGAGTTTGGGTTTACATGACGCTCATGAGAATGAAATATTCTTGTACATAACATCATACCAGAGAGCAATCTGATTAAAGTCAGATGTAGAGTACGGCGTCGTCTTTTCATGCGTACGCGGTATTCTCTTGCTGTCGCCTCTCACTAGTAGTAGTGAGAGGCGACAGCAAGAGAATACCGCGAAAGAAGAAGACGTCGCCGCACTCTACATCTGATTTTAATCAGATTGACCAGAGAGCAACACAGTATATGGAAGACCGGGAGACTGCCTTTGAAAATATCAGGATTCTGGCATATAAGAATAATCAAATACTATTAAGAAAAGATGGGGTTTATGCTTGATTTTCTAAATTTTAACATTCTCGTAGTAAAATACCACAGAGGTAAAACTGAGAACATAATAGACTCTATTTGAATGAAAAAATATGCGACTTACAGGAATTTTTTTTGGACCAAATTTGCTTATTTCACCCAAAATTTCAGAGATTAAACGTTTATTGTATGCAGTAATTTGTCAATTTTGAGCAACATCTATGCCATATATGTCTTGCACTTTTGAAAAAAAAACATTTTTAAGATGGTTAACTATGATAGGTTTACACAATTTGGCAAAATGGTGCCAGAAATTCACAATCAGCATACTCTCTCATGAAGGTCATTTATGTGCGCGCTTCCACAGTTGCCATTGACCTGGCCAGAGTTGGATTAACTCAAATTGACTCAGACTGATAAATTCAACATCTGCGAGCAGAACTGCGCAACGCATGTTTCTTTTTATTTTCCGTGAATCCCTACTAATTATGCTGTTATGTGATAATTGGGGAGACTTGGATTTTTTGATTATATAGACGGGGGGACTTTTGAGCGCACTGAGGGATATGGAAAAAAATAAGATTTTCCATCCCGATGCCTCCGCCCCCTCCCCCACCGTTATTTGTGAACGCAGCGTAATGTCCCTATCAGTCCTTTAGTGATGTTTCTATCTCACTATAGTAAGTATAAAAAGCAGGTTTATAATCTTCTTCCGATCTCCCTCCCTTGTTCTGCATGTCATTGGGACAGCTTATAAACTTTGCATACTCAAATTTTGAAATCGACTGTCACAAGTCTTGACACATATGATATGGATACAGAGCAATATCACAGCAACTGAATATTTAACAATGTCTGTCAGTGTCAGCATGTTATATGTTCACTTATGAGAAATAAACATTGCAATACTCGAAGGCACAATTTTGTAAAGTTTCCAAATGAAGAAAGTCATAATTGCCGTTGATTTAATATCTATCGTGGAGTACTGTACCATCACACATGTACGGTATTTGTTTGTCTTTCATTGTCACAGTTCATCTAAGATCGATTCTTTTCTGATGGTGTTCACACTCTAAGAGCCTTCAAATTGTTTCTCTCAGCTTATATTAGTAATGACATATTCAATCTGACTGGTTTCTGTCTGCCGCAAGTGTTTGTTTTTTGTCTTATTCTGCACTGGCAGTACAATTTTAGTTACCAAGATAGGGAACTTGTTTGGTGACCTGTGAAAAAAATTCAAAAGAGTTGTCATCTTATTGTGTCGGCAGGACTGTACGAAAAAGTTTTGTTCGTGCATCACGCGTCCGGGAGTGACACTATACGATCGGAAATTCTACAAAGTGTGGTACGAGTATTCGGATTTCTTTGCCTCTATATTGTTTAAGTTGTTTTACAGGAATAGCGTAGCTAGTGTTCACGTTATTTTCTTGCAATAATTTCTACGAGTGAGTTGTTTGCAGTGAGACTCAATAGCTTATCCTCTAATAACCTCCCTATCGACTTGTGTAATTCTTTGCTGTACGGTTAGCCCGGAATCCTTTTCCGTCCGCTTGCCTCCGTACCTCCGACCCACTCCACTCCACTCGGAGGTACGGAGGCAAGCGGACGGAAAAGGATTCTAGGCTACTGTACGGTATACCTCAATATTCAATTAGTCGTATCCAACACATACAAAACATTGCTGCCAGGATTGTTACCCTTTCAAATCGTCATGCTCACACTACTCCACTTTTACAGGATTGCACTGGTTGCCAGTTCATCAAAGGATTACTTTAAAAATCTTGATAATCTCTGTGTAATAAAGGGAAAGTGGCTTCACACATCACTCATCTCGTCTTGTATGTGCTTTGGTGTGTTTAGTGTCTGAAATGTTTTGGCTGTTAGTGGCAGCGTAATAAAGGGAAAGTGGCTTCACACATCACTCATCTCGTCTTGTATGTGCTTTGGTGTGTTTAGTGTCTGAAATGTTTTGGCTGTTAGTGTGAAAATTAACAAACGAATCGTTAATTTTAAAATAAGCCATGGCGAGACGTGGGCGTAGTCAGATGTGTCTTTTGACAACCTTGACTCTTTTTTTATCCCCACGTTTCGAAACCAGAGCGGTCTCTTCCTCAGTCGCCTAAGATATATTTTATCTTTTTTGTTTTATGTCACGTCGATATTGTTGATCTCCTGTTCTTCTAGCAATGAAGCCAGAATATTTATGTTTGGATCGTCATGTGTTCGTTCGTTCCTTGACTTGTTCCTAATACAAAAATGCCGTGGACTTTGGCCTGTATCAGTATATCGCTAATGTTTGGATTTCTTTTGTATGCGATGATCGGTTGTTGTGGAAATATTTCATTCAGGCTTAGTGTTTCGTCCTTGTCTATGTGTTCCCAGTTTTCGCACATTGCTGCTTTTATAGCTTGTGTTCTTATATATATTGTTGCTATAGTTTTCGTTGTGAAGAATAGTGTTTTCTTTGTTTCTTCGCTTGTTCGCTTGTGTTCTAGTTACATAATTCGTGCGGCGAACTGTGCTTGCGATGTGACTGGAGATTTCCTGTTGTTTTAGCCACGTTCGATTAATCTTGCATAAAGTGTATTGACCTTTGAAACAAAGTCATTTTTGTGTTGCAAGTTCTAATGTATCTTAGTGTTTTGCCTGGCTTTTAAAGCGTAGATTTCAGGTGGCCTGGTGTTTTATGTAAGAATTCAAATCTGTTGATTTGTGTTCTTGGTTGTATGTGGAGTCCATCGAGACTTGTGTTTGAATTTATCTTTGTTTGGTCAATTTGTATCGCATAATGTATTGGATTTCCTTCTCCTAATGTTTGCGTCTTGTATGAGATGAACTCTGTGAGGACGATTTGGTGTTGGGGTGAATTTCAACCCTTACCCAGTGCATTGATTTTTGCTGTTGTTAACTTTTGTAATGATAGACTTTGATGAATCTAAGATTCGTGTTGTTGTTTAGTTTATGCTATGTTCGGCATTTGTACGGAGTTTTATTGTGTTTGACATAATATGGTGTCTCCTCTTGTACCGTCTTTTTCTGGCAATTTTGTTGTTTTTCCTGTTTCTGTGTTTGGTGACACAGTATTGTGTAAATTTGTATTTTGCATTTGTGTTACGGTAGTTCTTGTTTGGAGAATTTGCTGGCCTTGAAAAAGGCCGTGTGCCTATGGGTTTCAAAGACAGACCCGATTCTGTTCGTCCCTTTGGACGTTTGTGTTTTGGGTTGGGAATAGCCTTTCGTTTGGCCAATAAATTATATCGGCTCTGGAGGCATTTGGCTGTCTTTCGTGTTGTGGGATCTTGACAACTGTCAATCTCTGTTTATTGTTTGGCGATAAATATCTTTCTTGTTTGGCTGTGCTGTGCTTGATGCAGCGGAATGTAGTCAAAGCACAAGGTGACAAATAATTTGTCACAATGGTGCTCCGATGTTGTCACTTATTGATGAGAACAGCACTAGGTAGTGGCCTGGTAAGTATGCTTTAAGGCGTACTTGAAGGCTCCTTGGTGTAGTTTATGTGTCGCAGAAGCGTTTTAATGCTCCGCTTTGTTTAGTTGTCGCCTCCTGTAACGAGTAGAGTGAATCGAGCCGTATTGCAAGACTTCCTGATCTTACCTACTATGACGGGTTGCCCTATACTGGTGTCGGACTGACAGCACTTGACTGGAGCGTCAATCGATGTCAGTCTCGTCTCGTTATCCCGGTTGAATGCCAATGTCGATCAAGAAGGCCTAGGACATAGCTTTTGTGTCGCTCGTGGTGAGATATTGAAATTGCTTGTGTTTGAAGACTATTTATCTTGTGTTGAGTCGATTGTGTTTGACTTCTTCTCTCTTTCTGTGCCGGCTTTTGCTGTTACCGCCGCGTATTTATTTTGTAATTTTATGTGTAATTTTAGTGTACATTTTGGGGTTGAGGCATGGCACAGTGTTGATACGGTAACTCTCCCTTTTGAGTTTATCTTGGCCTTTAAAAGGGCCGTTTGGTATATATTATGTTCCCTGTTTGGCTCATGCTGTATCCATTAATGTACGTTATTCACAACGTTTACTGTTGCTGCAGTGTGGTTTCTTGTCGATTTATTGTACGGCCTAGGATCTTGTCTTGCTGATTTTCACTCGTCACTGTCACATGAGGTCTACTCCGCTCCGCGTCTATGCGCCCCAATACTACCGTTACGTTTTTGTTATCTTGTTTGTATGAGGGTGTTGTTTGCTCTTGTTTCCGCTTTCATGTTGATTGGTTAGTTTTCTTTCTAGTCGCATTTTATTGGCTGTTAACTGAGCACTGTAATTGGCTGTTATTTGTGAATTCTGATCAGTGTATTTTTTTGTGATTTCAGAATCTTGTGTTTTAGATTAGCGTTACTGGGTTTTGATCTGCAGACATTGATGTTTGTATTTTCTGTCGATCGAGCTGTGTATTGCCTAATCCGTACATGATTGTTGGGACAGCTAGTGTTACGCTTGTATGTATATGACGATGGATACCTAAAAAGTATTCTCGTGTATGTAAGCTTTCGACTTAAACTTGCAGAGCAGGAATAAGTAAGACTTTAGTTAGTGAAGGGAAAGCAACTCCACACATCGTTCATATATTGGTGGTTTTGCGTTAAATGTAGAGTAGTCTGTATTTTCTGTTACACTGTCTGGTGTATAGAGCCGATTAGGCACGCAGAGACAAAGAGGCTGTAATCTGCGTGTCAGTGCAGTCTGTGCTCCAGAGTGGAGAGACTGTGTAAGACACTACGATTCTTTGACGCTATATTTCGGAAGTTTGCCAAACTTTCTTCATCAATTGCCTCAAGTTCATCTTCAGTGGATAAATTGTGTGGTATATTGGCAGATGGTATGTATTCCTATGTTGTCCCACTGGAAGTTTGTTCTTTCATTCTGGAAGCTAGGATGTCTAATTTTGTTCTATCGTGTTCAGGGTCGTGTTCGTATTTTGTTTACTAGATTGAGAGATAGATATATGTGATCGTCAACATGTTTAATGTTGTGCGTTTCTGTCAAAATGCAGGATTTTTTTCTGTGTTTATAAGTTGTCTGTTGTAATCTTTGTGTGAAATCACGGGTTGACGAGTTTATTTTGACGCTTCCTTATTAGTGTGTAGAATGTCATTCATCTTCCTTTATCTAACGGTTTGATTGGTATCTCACCGTTTTCTGATAGTGTTCTTGATCACATGCCTTAGACATAGGATGTATTTTATTCTGTGTCTTGGAAGGTGAAATTCAGATGAATTCGAGGGTGCTATGTGTATTGTGCTATGGTTTGTGCTCGTGTAATGCGACATTTTTGTTGATGTAATTTGTTTAGTTTGTTGTCTATTTCTGTGCCCTCTTATGATGTTGACCCCTTCTATTTATTTTGTAATTTTATGTGTAATAGTGTACATATTTAGTGTTGAGGAATGGCACAGTGTTAATACGGTAACTCTCCCTTTTGAATATGTTGGCCTTTAAAAAGGCCGTTCAAATGAGCTATCAAAGATTTCCACATTCTTTATTAACAGATGTGTCAAAATATTTATTCTCTACATAACACAGAGCAGCTATATCGGACGCTAGGTCGCTTGTTATTTTTCAAGGCTAATTTTGCTCTTTGGACAAAGTCTCCTCCTTAACATCTGGTCCAACAGCTTTAATATTTTGGTATATAGGTCACATGGGATCGCCTAATTCAGATTTTTTCAAATTTTGATAGACTATGCGAATTTATTTTAAGGTATTTCTTATAATGTTGGGTAAAACACTTAAAAAATTTAAAACTTCAATTGTGTATTTTGGGCTATGTTTACCGTTTTGGATCAAATAAATTGATTCTCTAGATAATCAGTCTGAGAGTTGATCTTAATGCGAAATGTTTAGATTATCAAAAATATTTTGTATTTTTGCAGCTACTTTTGCCTTTTTAGCTACTATAGACTATAGTCTATAGAAGCTATTGGGATGGGTATCCGTCCGGCGTCCGTCGTCAGTCTGTATGTATGTATGTATGTATGTATGTATGTATGTATGTATGTATGTATGTCCGTTTGTGAGGCGTCCGTCCACTCAAATATCTTGAGAACCGCAGTACTTACTGATTTGATATTTGTTGCGTAGATGAAAAATATGATTTTGAGAAACTATTTTTTAGCTCCGCTGTCAGCGACGCGGAGCTTATCAAATAGGTTGATTTTCCGTCGTCGTCCGTCGTCGTCGGTCGTCGTCGTCGTCGTCCGTCGTCGTCGTCCGTCAACAATTGCCTTCTCCTCTGAAACCGCAAGTCCAATGGCTTTGAAATTTTATATGCAGTTCACTTGGGGTGACCACACTTAAGTTTGTTCAAGTCGTGGTGAAATTTGCATATTTGTATTTTTGGGGCAATTTTTGGTGTTTTTGGTAAAAAAATCTTCTTCTCTCAAACCGCTTGTCCGATTGCTTTGAAATTTGATATGCAGTTTACTTAGGGTGACTTCAGTCAGATTTGTTCAAATCGTGGTGAAATTTGCATATTTGTATTTTTAAGGCAATTTTGTCATTTTTGGTAAAAAAATCTTTAAAAATCTTCTTCAAAACTACAAGTCAGATAGCTTTGATATTTGGTACATATGTCCCTAGGGATGATCTATTTCAGATTTGTTCAAATTGTGCAGAAATATGCAAATTTGCATTTTTAAGGCAATTTTTGCCATTTTGGTCAAAAAATGTATTTTTCAAAAAGTACTGGTCTAATATAGTTTTGAAATTTGGTATACACGTGTCTATAGATGAACTGAGTAATATATATTGAATTTCTGATGAAATCTGAAATTTTGTATTTTTGGGGCAATTTTTGCCATTTTTGGTCAAAAAATGTGTATTTCCAAAACTATTTATCTGATAGCTTTGAAATTTGGTATATAAGTTCCTACAGATAAACTACATGATATTTATTGAAATTGTGATGAAATCTGCAATTTTGTATTTTGGGGGCAATTTTTGCCATTTTTGGTCAAAAAATGTGTATTTCCAAAACTACATCATCTGATAGCTTTGCAATTTGGTATACAGGTTTTTACAGATCACCTTAATGACATTTGTTGAAATTATGATGAAATCTGCAATTTTGTAATTTTGGGGCAATTTTTGCCATTTTTGGTCAAAAAATAAGTACTTCCGAAACTACTCATCTGATAGCTTTGCAATTTGGTATACAGGTTTTTACAGATCACCTTAATGACATTTGTTGAAATTATGATGAAATCTGCAATTTTGTAATTTTGGGGCAATTTTTGCCATTTTTGGTCAAAAAATGTGTTTCTCAAAAATTAGTGGTCTGATAGCTTTGAAATTTGGTATACAGGTTTCTACAGATGAGTTCAGTAATATATATTGAATTTCTGATGAAATCTGTAATTTTGTATTTTTGGGGCAATTTTTATCACAACTGGAAGTTGTGATATAGAGGTGGTTTGCGGCGGTGTTTGATGTCGTCCATTTCCGTAAACGACAAAAAGTCAAAAACTGCTGAACAGACTGCGTTGATATTTGGTACCGATACATAGACTGGTTCCAAGGTTCCAATTCTGAAAAATGGAGCCAAACGGAGCGCCGGTTAGATAGTTTTGGGAAATTTCTAACCCCCCTTTTTATCTAATTGATTTTAGGGGTCTTTCATATATGTAGTTTTGGAATGTACACCAATCCTGCATTGTGGACTGTTTTATGAGTTGTTGAACAGAAATGAGGTTTTGATGAATGTTAGAAATATGCAGGATGGCTGATTCGAAGTATAAGAGATTTCTATGGTCTTTTGGGCATCAAAAGCATTAAAAAAAACATATTTCATAGTTTAGATTCTCACTTTTGAGATGACCCTAGGCATTTGTTAAGTAAACATCCTTGAGTCAATATACAGACTTTGACATTCCAGAGATTAAGTATCCACAACCTCACATGTTACAGTCTTTCACTACAATGGTATGGCCCAAACCCATTGTTATCAATGGAGAGTGTGGACCTGTCTACGGGAAATTGGGGTGAACAGGTTAGACAATGACGTTACAAGTTGTAGGTTAGTTATCAAGGTAGCACCAGCATAGAGTCCTGAGCATCTGTCCATGTGTTCTCACAGCAAATTACAGGGAAAAAAATTATTTGAGAAGTTTCTCTCCTTTAAATAGAAGTATATTACAATTTAAACCTGTCATGGATAGATTGCTCTCAAATGATCTGAAACACAGTAATTGCCCATTAGCAACAAATCTATAGCAAGATTTATGTAAAGTTCATGAACTTACACAAGGTATTAGACAAAAGATGACCATGACTTTGCTACTTTTCAACATTTATTTCAATCAGATTTCCCCAGCTTAGTGTATAATTTTGTAATCTTAATTAATGTCAACTTAGCTTTACTAAAATAATCGCAATCATACCAATCCATAATCCAATAACACTAGGTCAAAATTTGTAAGACAATAGTTGTAAACATAGACACAAAACAGCACAGAACAGACAGTAAATAGACGGTACAAACAAAGTCAAATTAACTAATTAACTAACTTATTCATGCCTCATTATTCTTACACTACTGTTATACCTTATAACCACAAAATTTCAAGAGATGCATATATGATTGTCACTTAACAAACAATTTACAAATATGTCTTCTGCTTTTTCTCCATATACATATACATGTCTCTTTTCTCATAAAAATGAGCTTAAAATCGCAATGTGAAAAATAGTCTTTCAGCTATATGTTGCTCATTGACTTCGTGGTCTGTCTAATTCACAGTGAGTGTGGTTGTTGATAAATGCCGATAATACTAGGCGGTCATTATGTCCAAGCACCATTGGCGGTATTTTTTAACATAATGACCATAGGTCATTATCACATCTGGAAGTTGTGATATAGGGTTAGCTTCAACCGGTGGTGGACAGTGTCCATTTTCCGTAAACGACAAAAAGTCAAAAACCGCTGAACAGACTGCATTGATATTTGGTAGAGATATTCAGACTAATTCCAAGGTTCCGATTCCGAAAAATGGAGCCAAACGGAGCAGCGGTTAGATAGTTTTGGGAATATTTCTAACCCCCCTTTAACTAATTGATTTTAGGGGTCTTCATATATGTAGTTTTGGAATGTACACCAATCCTGCATTGTGGACTATTTAATGAGTTGTGGAACAGAATGAGGTTTTGATGAATGTTACAAATATGCAGGATGGCTGATTCAAAGTATCAGAGATTTTCATGCGCTTTTGGTAAAAAATTGATAAAAAACAACATATTTAATGTTTTAGATTTCTCACATTTGTTATGACCCTTACATTACAGACTTGATGACATAACTAGCTGCTGGACCTGTTTACTGGCGCATTGATTTAAAGACAAAGATCGTTTTATTTTGTAATAAGGACGTGTGATTTCGTAAAACATAGTCTATTAGCCTGGAAATGTGATTTTTGCGAATATTGCTTACCCCACTGATAAACAGTGTGGTTTGAAAATGGCTGGAATTCGCTACTTCGGGACTTTGTTTTCTGTGTGCATTTACTGACAAACTCCAAACCCGCAGCACCTACCCATTCAGTATTTCATGTACAGGTGTACCCAGAGATAGAGTAGTTTCACAATGTGCCAGTTGTGATCAAGTGCCATTGGCGCTATTTTTGCCATTTTTGGTCAAAAAATGTGTATTTCCAAAACTACTCATCTGATAGCTTTGAAATTTGGTATACATGTTTCTTTAGATGAACTAAATGATATTTATTAAAAAATAATGACGAAATCTGCAATTTTGAATTTTGGGCAATTGTTTCATTTTTGGTCAAAAAATGTGTTTCTCAAAAAAGTACTGGTCTAACAGCTTTGAAATTTGGTATACAGGTTTCTATAGATGAAGTTATGAACTAAATTTGATCTCTTGAAATTATGATGAAATCTGCAATTTCATTTTTTGGGGCAATTGTTGCCATCTTTGGTCAGAAAATTTTATTCTCAAAAAACTACTCATCAGATAGCTTTGGTTGACATGTTCTTAGGGATGATCCGATACGATATATTCAAAGTATGATGAAATCTTCAATTGTGTATTTTTGCAGCTTATTTTAGCCACTTTTTTCTTGCCTCTGCATTGAGCTATCAAAGATTTCCACCTTCCTAATCAACATGTGTAAAAATAGTTATTCTCTACATAAACACAGCGGAGCTATATCGGCCGCTAGGTCGCTTGTTTTAATTTTTTGATATTGTTGAAAATAGGCAAATTAATGCCAAAAAAGGTGTTTTTGGTAAAAAATCTTCTTCTTCATAACCGCTGGTCAGACAGCTTTGTTATTTGGTATACAGGTCCCTAGGGATAACCCAACTTAGATTTGTTCAAATTGTGATGAAATATGCAAATGTGTATTTTTAAGGAATTTTTTTGTCATTTTTGGTCAAAGTTTGACTTACACTGTATGTAATTCTTGTACTGTATAAACCCTATCAATTCACCCAGAAAAAAATAATTAATATGATTTTAAATAATTGAATTAATTAGGAAATCATCAAAGCCAAAATAATTTTATTGTGATTGGTGTGGTGAACGGAAGATTACTCCAATCAAAGCCTCTGTAGAACAGTTAGCGGAGTTTTTTCTTTTCCTCTTTAGAGACAAAGAATTTTCTCCCCGTACGATTGCTGTTTATCGTACTGCCATTTCAGCTACCATTAAAGGCTTAGGAGGTGAGGACTTTGGTCATAATAGTTCTCTCTCCGCTATGATCAGAAACTTCATGATTGAGAGACCAGCAAGAAGAAATTGGTCCCTCAGTGGAGTTTGTCACTGGTGTTGCGGGCTCTGCAGGAGCCCCCGTTTGAACCACTACATACTACTAGCCTTAAGGCTCTAACGTATAAGACTGTGTTTCTTATAGCCCTAGCGTCTGGTAGACGCAGAAGTGAAATTCACGCTTTTGGTGTGGATGAGGGCTTGCTGGCTATTAGCAAAACGGAAGCTGTTTTGCGCACTAGACCAGGTTTCTTGGCCAAGAACCAAGCACTGGATTCAGTAGCACAGCCTGTTATCATCAAAGCACTTGACACACTCACAGGCCCTGATCCACAGGAGAGAGTTTTGTGCCCAGTCCGTGCCCTCCGCTGGTACTTAAAACGGACTGAGCATTTTCGAGCAGGTAGAACTAGACTATTTCTACCTATTCCTCCGTCTCCTAAGACAGATTGCTCAGCTGCCGACATATCGAAGTGGATAGTTGCGGCTGTACGCTGGGCATATTCAGAAAGTTCTTCTTCTAATTTACGACTTTCAAGTGTGACTGCTCATGAGGTTAGAGCCCTGTCAACATCATGGGCTTTATCAGCTGGAGTGCCTGCAGACGAAGTCATTCGTGCAGGAACTTGGCGGTCAGCTAATTCCTTCATTAGCTTTTATTTACGTGACATGGCCTCGGAATTAGAGGGTTATATTCTCTTTGCCCGCTGTCGGTCAGTCAACAGGTAGTTTCAGGCAAATAATTTGTCCCAGCCTCCTAAGGTCTGTGATATTCTGTTGTTTGTCCTATAAGTACAAACAGGTAGGTAATTGGTGACAGAATTGATGTTTAAACTTAAACTAATTTCTGTCATATAATTACCTACCTGTTTGCTCCCGCCCTTCCTCCCCACGTTTTGGTGTACTTATTTGCCGTGAGTGTAATATCCATTGGTTATTATTTTCTCATGGTAATCTTTGAGTTATTACCCCTATTTTCTGGGTGGCTTTCACCTTCAGGAAAGGTTGATACATGCAGTGTACTAGTGAGTTCACAATATGCTGCAGATTAAAACTGGTGTATCGTGGGTAATTATTCATAGACCAAGGGGGTGTTAGGCGAGATTTAAAGATCTTATCTGCGGTTAGAGAGCAGTTAGAGAAGAAGTCCTATAAGTACAAACAGGTAGGTAATTATATGACAGAAATTAGTTTAAGTTAAAACATCAAATTTGTGGAATTTTTGCGGAAAGTAGATACAAATAAAATCTTCAAAAATATTTTCAGCTTGTCTGCCTTTGCACTGTCACTTATTACATAATGCTTAATAATGAGCATGGCTGCTGCTTTTTATGTTCAAGCTGGGATCACAAGCAATTGCCATACAAAAAAGAAAAATTCAATATCCTGAACAAATACTGTTCTGCACAAATGCAAATCTTTGCAATGACCAATGTCGCCTAGATAAAATTATTTCAAAAGTTTTATCGTTTTGTCAATACTAAAATTTTATTGTATATATTTTATTCAAAATACTTGAATGATTTTACTGCATTGAATGTTCAAGCAGTCCCACTTCTTCATATAAGTGTCTTGAATTTTCATATCACAGATCTCACTGAATGTTCAAGTGTTAGATCTCTATGACTATACTGCCCTGTATATGAAAGTCAGATCTCCGTGAGTTTACTACCTCCAATTGTCAAGTCTGTGATCTTCAAGAGCACACCACCTTTAATATTCAGGTCTCAGATCTCACTTTGTCAATATTTTGAACGTTGAAGTCTCATATGTCAGTGTGTGAATTACTGCTGTGATTGAGCAAGATTGACCTATCTCCATGAATTGACTGTCTTAAATGTTCAATAATAGACAGTAGAGAATCTCTACTGTCTATGGTGCAAGCCTCAAGATCTTGATGTGTGAATAGCCTTGAATGTCCAAGCCCCAAGATCTTGATTTCTAAAGAGCCTTGAATTGACAAACCTGAGATCTCGATGTCTGAAGTGCCTTGAATTTTCAAACCTCAGATCTCGATGTCTGAAGAGCCTTGAATTTTCAAGCCTCAAGATCTTGATGTCTGAAGTGCTATGGATTTTCAAGCCTCAAGATGTTGATGTCTAAAGTGCCTTGAATTTTCAAGCCTCTAGATCTTGATGTCTGAAGAGCCTTGAATTTTCAAGCCTCAAGATCTTGATGTCTGAAGTGCCTTGAATTTCAAGCCTCTAGATCTTGATGTCTGAAGTGCCTTGAATTTCAAGCCTCTAGATAAAGTGCCTTGAATTTTCAAGCCTCAAGATCTTGATGTCTGAAGTGCCTTGAATTTTCAAGCCTCAAGATCTTGATGTCTGAAGTGCCTTGAATTTTCAAGCCTCTAGATCTTGATGTCTGAAGTGCCTTGAATTTTCAAGCCTCTAGATAAAGTGCCTTGAATTTTCAAGCCTCTAGATCTTGATGTCTGAAGAGCCTTGAATTTTCAAGCCTCAAGATCTTGATGTCTGAAGTGCCTTGAATTTTCAAGCCTCTAGATCTTGATGTCTGAAGTGCCTTGAATTTTCAAGCCCCTAGATAAAGTGCCTTGAATTTTCAAGCCTCTAGATCTTGATGTCTGAAGTGCCTTGAATTTTCAAGCCTCTAGATAAAGTGCCTTGAATTTTCAAGCCTCAAGATCTTGATGTCTGAAGTGCCTTGAATTTTCAAGCCTCTAGATCTTGATGTCTGAAGTGCCTTGAATTTTCAAGCCTCAAGATCTTGATGTCTGAAGTGCCTTGAATTTTCAAGCCTCAAGATCTTGATGTCTGAAGTGCCTTGAATTTTCAAGCCTCAAGATTTGATGTCTGAAGTGCCTTGAATTTTCAAGCCTCAAAATATTGATGTCTGAAGTGCCTTGAATTTTCAAGCCTCAAGATGTTGATGTGTGAATAGCCTTGAATGTTCAAGCCTCGGATCTTGATGTCTGAAGAGCCTTGAATTTTCAAGCCGCAGATCTTAATGTGTGAATAGCAAGACTCAATATTTCCATGTGTGTGAACAGTCTTTCTTGAATGCTCCAATTCTCAAAATGTTCAAGTCTTAATCTACACAATTGCACTGCCTTGAATGTTCTCGTTTTAGATTCTCTGTGTGTGAAGAGCTTAATTTATTCAAAGTTTTAGATCGTATGTGAATTGCCTTGAATCAGTCACCAATTGTGATGTATGGATATAGGCTTGAGTGTTCAAGTCACACATCTCAGTGTGTGTGCGGCCTTGAATGTCGATTTTAATGTTAGAGATGTACGTTTTCAAATTGAGCTTTTGGAAAGCTCATTTTAAATGGAAGCCGTTCATATCTTTTGTACTATGATTCTATTATAATTAACAGACAATATTCATATCATTAAAAAAATGGGTAATCTAATATTATGAAGTTTAAGGACATTTTGAATGAGAAGACTTACACAGTAGGCCTACAGTTGGTTAGGGAAATAGTACATTGAGAATAAAATTACTGTAAAGGGGAGAAAAATCAAAAAAATCAAAACAGAATTAGAAACTCTGTTAAATACAACGGGTATGGGAAGAATGACATCATTTTATTCTTAGACTAATAATCGGTATTAAATATTTAAGCAATAAAGCACACCCAGCAACGGTATACATCGAGATTTTGACCAATTCACGACATATGCACGAGTGATAGCGAGAGCATAAAATATATAATAATAATAATAATAATAATAATAATAATAATAATAATAATAATAATTTTGTTTGCTTGTAAATGGAGAATTTACATCACATTTGTGGTAATAAAAATGTAATACAAAAATAAGTTAAATTTTTTCTAAAAGGGATCTAGTCGAAATTGAGCGGTATACCGTCGCTTGGTTTAATGTATTGCTATTGGAAACAATATTTGCGCGAACGAACTCCTAATCCATTGAAGACAACAGAATTATTTATATAGCTAGACGACGTGATAACAAGAACTTTGTTGGAACTGTAAATCTGGACTTCCGCAACAGACTTTTGGGTTGAATATTTGGATCCCCAGGACAATGACAGAAAACATATGAATATATTAATGACGTCATGTGACGTCACTATGACGCCCTGTGACGTCTCGTGTAGTATGGCAAAGTTGGTCACTTTAATGATGGGTTGGCTGCCATGAACCACATTCTGGCACGGTCAATTTGAAGTAAAATCAGAGTCGATAACATAACATAGAATCACCTTCACATAAGTAAAGTAAATGCAATGGACTCTAAATCACGTGTGATTTGTTTCAACTCAAGTGTCTTCATTTGAATCGCATGCTGTGGCGCCCATTTCAAAAATGGTTCGCCCCAACCCAGCCCCCCCCCCCCAAACACGGAATATCCCCCACACGAATGCGTTCAGCTCAAAAAGCAAGACGAATGCAGAGTCATCAAATGAGTTGAGCTTCAAAGGTAATCTAGGGAGCATGATTCAAACGAGTCGCGGCGGAAAGCGAATGCATTACACGAGTCGCATTGAGTTTCGTGAAAGTTGGATAGGTTGGCGACAATATTGGATGGAATTGGGCGATAGTTAAATGAAGTTGGCCACAGTTGGGTCGCACTGAGCGAGAGCCGAATGAAGTCGGCCACAGTTGGGTCGCACTGAGCGAGAGCCGAATGAAGGTGGCCACAGTTGGGTCGCACTGCACTGAGCGAGAGTTGAATCGCATTGAGCGAGAGCCGAATGAAGGTGGCCACAGTTTGGGTCGCACTGAGCGAGAGTTGAATCGGACTGAGCGAGAGTTGAATGAAGGTGGCCACAGTTGGGTCGCACTGAGCGAGAGTTGAATGAAGTTTGGCTCAAAATGTAAGGTGTTAATTTTGGCATGGATTACGCGCCATAGCCATGACGTATAGTCTGCGTTGTCTCAGTCAGGTCTCTACGTGCCAAGTGGCTATTGAAATTACTGACCAACCCCTAGTAGTCATTAGCTACAAACAAGTGCAAGTTTTACGTTAATGAGATTAGACTTCCAGAGGGAGGAAAGACAACAGCAGGATATCACTCCCTGAATGTTGACGTCCGGCTTGTCGGTTGTGATACCCGCTTCAGTGACTTGAAACTCGATAACAGCGAACATTGTTCAACAAAATTTCTTGAGTTTTTTATTCCAGAACATGTAAATTTGATCAAGGTTTAACACTTGCCCGACCGGGCAAGTGTAATTTATTTTTACCAGCCCGATGTCAGGTTTTACCTGCCCCGGCCGGGCAAGCGGGCAACCGTTAAGTTCGAGCCCTGTCTGTAAAAACAGCCACACGTTACAGCTGTAAAGTTGAAAGTGCAGTAAGCTTCTGTGCGAGGTCAATGTCAAAGGCTGGGTTTGCAGTTGGTCCTGTGGTATTGTCAAGTGGAGTGTGAATGGAAGAGGCAAAGTGAGATAAGGGTTGCACAGGTAATAATAATAATAAATAATATTTGGTTCTTATATAGCGCAGGTATCTACAAGTACGTACGTTATCAAGGTGCTTTACAATTATTATTACCCTGGTCACTGGACCTAATATTATACCACTGAACTCCCTGGGGAGCAAACAACAGCTCACATGTGCAGCCAATGAGCACAACAGAGCTAAACGCACACATAACAACCTCTGTCCTACCAGGTACCCATCACTTCTAGGTGGGGAGAAACAATAAGGAATAAAGTGCCTTGCTCAAGGACACAACACATGGCCATGATCGTGAGTCCACCGCTGTAGCCACTGGCCCATGACGCCTCGACTTAGTTGGTATGTTGTGTTGGTCGAGGAAGTAATCAGGGCTCGAAATTAACTTTTTTCCCTGGTAGTCCCATTGGGCTACCATTTTCTGAAGTTGGTAGCCCAGTGACAAGGTCTGGTAGCCCATGCATGAATGAAGAGTTTTTTGTAAAGAATATTTTTATTTATATCTAGACAATGAAAGATTTATTTTGCATGATTCTATCCAGGAAGTGAATTTTCTAGTCATTTGGCATAAATACATAGCCTTGGGAGAACGGTATAGCATGTGTAGTGGACATTGGTGACGCCTCAAAGTTTGACGACCTATTCACACATACGCAGAGCTTATATGCCAATTTTGATGTTCGCCATAGCAACGACTTTTCACTCAGCACGTGTAAACATAAAATGGCTAAAAATGGATTGTCTATGAATTTCAGGATGACAACTTGGTACAGTCATGTTCCTAATACTTTCGTGGCAATTTTGGCTATATTTCTTCACCATAGTACACTATCATGGGATGATCTCGTACACTTCGGAAAGCGTAATTTGTGGATGGCCCGACAGCTCTTTCTTTGTAGTTTGAATAATTTTGTGTTTAATTGTGATTGATACACTGTGATTAAATAACTATGAAAATGAATTTTCATTGGCCATCATTTCCCGAGCCTGTCATCCAAGTACATCAGTTCAGATATTTTATTGAAAGTTTGTCCCAGCAAATTCCACTGCACTGTCGCCTTGTAATTTGCAAAGAAAGTCATAGTCTGGTCTTTCTGTGTCCAGATGGTTTGACTGTATGAGCGTCGGTCATATCTCACAGCGATCAACATAATGTCGCCCAATTTCATGTCCCAGGCTTTGGTAGTCCGTGTGGGCTACCATTTCATGGAATTTGGTAGCCCCAGGGAAAAGTTGGTAGTCTGTGGACGCGGGACTACCGCTAATTTCGAGCCCTGGTAATAGATACAATGTTGTAATCAAGGACAGAGAATGTAACGTTGTCTTCGTCGATTAGTAGCTCTTCAATGGGGTCAGTGTTCTTGAGGTCATGGTCAGGAAAATGAGGTTGCAAAGAGGGGCCGGAATATATAGTTTTAAAATTTGGTTTGCTGTGGTCTTCATGAAGATGTGTGTTGTAATTGAAGGTATTACTCTGGAGGTTTGTAGAGCATTTTACAGTCTTGGGATTTGATGAAGGTGATATCTGGAGAATAATCAGGAGTAGGTTTTTGCATGTTCATTAACCTTTGCTAGGGGAACGTGCAGATTGCTTGTCACCGGATATTGTAATGAGCTTGTCACTGTCCTATATCTGCGGCTAAATTGGAGATAGTTGTAAAAGTTCTATTTTGGATTCGGCTGTAGCGGTCAGAGTTTTTTCTTGTCCAAAAGTGAAAACAGAGACTGCATTGAAGCAGTAGGTGTTGCAGTGACGACTTTTGGATATCATCACCCAAAAGAGCAAGTTTTATCTTTTCGTTAGATTATCATTTATAAAGACGTTTTTCCATGGTTGTGCCAGAAATTACAATACTACGAGTTAGCTAATACTGGGACAAAATAACCTTTCAATTAACCTTTCAATTACATTCGTGACAGGCTATGACAAAATATATACACACTCTAAGGGTCGAGATGGAAAAAGAAGATCTTGTGCTGAACAGTAGAATCGTTTAAGTCGGGTCATGTCGAAATTGAATCGCTTGAATTCAATCCAGTTATCAATAATAAAAAAATGATAACTGTACATATACGAATTGAGCTGATAAGCTGAATGCTGGTCATTTCATTATCCCATATAGACGCAAAGAGGAAACTGCGGCAGATATGTAAACAAAATATTTAAAATTATTTAAAATTAGCAAAATGTAACAGCTCTGAAAGTTGAAAGGGCAGTTAGGGTGAAGCCTTCAGGGAAGCTCGTGTGCGAGGTCGTTGACAGAGGCTGGGTTGGTAGTTGATGCTGTGGCATTGTAAAGTGGACGATGAACAGGAGTGAGGTAGTGTGAGATACGGTTGTACTGTTGGCGGTGTGGTGTTGGTCGAGGGAATAACAGATACAATGTAATAATCAAGGACAAAGAATGAAATGTGGTCTATGTCGATTAGAAGCCTTGGTGAGGTCAGTGTCCTTTTTGTCGTGGTCAGGAAAACATGCGCAAGAATATATAGTTTTTTAAAAATTGGCTTGTTGTAGTGTTCATGGAGATGTATGTTTTAACTGTAGGTGTTAGTTTCGAGGGTTTGCAATGCATCTGACAGTGTTGGCACTTGATGGAGTTGACATCAATAGGGTAATGAGGTGTAGTTTTTTGCATGTACAGTTAACTGCAATAAAGGAACTAGCAGATTTATCTCGCCAGAAATTGTATTGAGCTTGTAAGTGTCGTTAGCTGCGGCCAATTGTAGATACTTGCTGTAAGATCTATCTTTGAGTCAGGTGTCATGGTAAGTTTCTTTTTTACTGCCAAAATAGAGTAGAGAGATGTAATTACAGCAGTAGGTGTTGACAAAGTTGACTCGTTGGATGTCCGAACCAAAAAGAACGAGTTTTATAATTAAGGTTTGATCGGAAGTTTTAAAGATGTCTCTGCGTGATTGTGCTAGGACTTACAGTATGAGTGCCTTGGTCTCACAGTGCGTTCACCTGAATGAAACAGATGACTGTATCCTGAATAAGATAAGTGTGAAATGTTGCTAGGAAGCTCGTGTGCGAGGTCGTTGACAGAGGCTGGGTTGGTGTTGGTCGAGGGAATAACAGATACAATGTAATAATCAAGGACAAAGAATGAAATGTGGTCTATGTCGATTAGAAGCCTTGGTGAGGTCAGTGTCCTTTTTGTCGTGGTCAGGAAATGAGGATGTCAAGACATGCGCAGGATTATGTAGTTTTAAAAATTGGTTTGTTGTAGTCTTTATGGTGATGTGTGTTGTAACTGCTGGTTTTAGCTTCGAG
Source organism: Ptychodera flava (assembly GCF_041260155.1). Taxonomy (NCBI): domain Eukaryota; kingdom Metazoa; phylum Hemichordata; class Enteropneusta; family Ptychoderidae; genus Ptychodera; species Ptychodera flava. The sequence continues at coordinate 34,374,637 of NC_091946.1, read as the reverse complement.
GGTATGCAATGTATCTTACAATGGTGGCACTTGATTGAGTTGACATCTTTAGGGTAATGAGGGAGCAGGTTTTTGCATATGCAGTAAACTTTGGTAAAGGAACTTGCAGATTGTATGCTTGAAACTGTATTGAGCTTGTAAGAGTCGTTAGCTGCACCAAATTGGAGATACTTGCTGTTATATCTTTCTTGAAGTCAGGCGTCGTGGTAAGTCTCCTTTTTCCTTCCAAGGGAGCGTACACAAATGTCAAAGAATGTAATGTTGTCTATGTTGATTAGTAGCCTTAGTGAGTTCAGTGTCCTGATGGCTTTGGTCAGGAAATGATAATGTCAAGATATGCGCAGGAATATGTAGTTTTAAAAATGCGTTTGTTGTAGTCTTCATGGAGATTTCTGTTGTAACTGCAGGTGTCAGTTTAGAGGGTTTGCATGCATCTTACAGTGTGGGCACTTGATGGAGTTGACATCAGAGGGTAATGGGGCGTAGGTTTTTGCATGTGTCAGTACACTTTGATAAATGAACGAGCAGTTTGTATGTTGTAAGAAACTGTATTGAGTTGGTAAGTGTCATTAGCTGCAACCAATTGGAGATACTGGCTGTTATATCTATCTTGAAGTCAGGTGTCTTGGAAGCTCTCTTTTTGCTGCCAAAAGAGCGTACAGAGATGTCAAAGAATGTATTGTTTTCTATGTTCATTGGTAGCCCTAGCGAGGTCAATGTCCTAGTGGCCATAGTCAGGAAATGAGGTTGTCAAGACATGCGGAGGAATACGTGTTAGACATCGGTTTGTTGTAGTCTTCATAGAGATGTGTATTGTAACTGTAGGTGTCAGTTTAGAGGTTTGTTGAAGTACCACCAGCGATCTTTCACTAAACGAACGGGCTCATCGTGTTTCCAAGAATGCTATTGGTCAGCTTTCATCACCTTTCCATGTCTCGTCGCAAATTCTGCAAACCGGTTGGACGGTAAACTAATTAAATAAGTAAACACCAGTTCTTTCCGTCGTCTTTTCGTCGCATTATAATATTCGGGTACTGCTCTCTGTCACAGACAAGAGGATGGATAGAAATAGTTCCTCAAAGGGACCATTCATTGCAGCGGTTGACATGGGGGAGGGCTCAAATTATCATGTAGGGGTTATATATACGGAAACTTGGATTAGTGATGAGATTTCCAGATGATAGGGTTCACATCCTGAATAGCACGACTTCTATAGGTCAGGAGGTAAACCACTCGTTTTTACCATGATAAATACTGAGTACACGCACAATGTATGGTAATAGTAACGATGGTTTTAATTCACTTATAGTACAACCATTTTCAGTAATAGAGCACGAAGCCACTGCAGTGAACTGCAATAAAACTGCTCACACTAATTAGTTTCAGCTGTAGCCAGCTGGCAAAGTCGACAACATTGTATGTCCCATGCAGACAGTTTGTCTGGGGAAGTTGAAATAAAAAAGATTTATACATGGACCAGTGCATGGTAATGTTACATTGTATCTTAATCTTGAACACAGGGTGCCAATCTTAAACTCTCATTTTAAAACTCTAGCCTCAGACAGAGCTAGTTTTGCCTTTGTACAATACTTTTTGGTCTTTATCAAGTAGCCTTGTTCAACACCAAAGTGGCCACGGCTACAGCTGGAACTAATTAGTGTAAGCAGTTTTATTGCAGTTCACTGCAGTGGCTTCGCGCTCTATAACTGAAAATGGTTGTAAATGTGTATTATTGGAAATATCAAATGCCATTCCAGAGCCAATGCCAAACAGCAACTGACATTGTCCCTTGTTATTTAAATGATACAAAATTCCAGACTAGTTCTTACCCCTGGTGTCACAGATTAGTTTGGTACTCACCGCATGATATCGAGAATGTCATATGTAGTTTGTTTTCGTTTAAATGACAGCAAAAATCTAGGGAAGAACAGTGAAAGTGGACTTTGCGGCAAAACTGGCGATAGGGAATGCTTCTTGTGACAGTTCGAAACACAATCGCCGAAACCCGTCCTAGAGAATATTCATAACGTCATGATATTCTGAACGGCCAAGCACACGACTACAGCGGTTCCAAACTTAGATTTTAAAAACTCTCCCTTATTGCAATGAAGATATACATCTTATTTTTTTTTTTTTAAACAAGTGATAGATATGCAATAAATTTTCCGAGACATTATGGCTGACCACAATAGGTGAATGTATCAAGGGGCGACTCGAGTTAAACAGGTTGCGTTGCCTACAATACTGAAACACCCGCATGCTTTTATAATGACTAATCCCTAGAATAGCAGGAACGCGATAGCAGGTGTGCATTTATATCGACACTTACTCACAGTCCTGCCGTCCATCTGTTATACGCGAAGCTATTCTCTGATTGAAAGGCATGCATCAACCCTTATCATGGCGGCAATACAAAGCAGTGTCTGAACTATTATAATATGACGAGAGACGACGAAAGGAACTGATGAGTCCTCGTCGGCTACTATTTAATTAATCCTTAGTCCAATCCACGAAGTAGATTTGGCGACGAGACATGCAAATGTGACGAAAGCTGACCAATAGCATGCTCGGAAACACGACGTTCTTGTTCGTTTTCACGTTCGTTTAGTGAAAGATCGCTACTGGGACTGAAACTGAAACGCACTGTTGAGTTGACGTCTTCAATAGACGCCAGCAGGTGTGCCCAGTTTGCCTTGCACAGCTTCGTACTATACACGAATTCTGAGCGTAATGAACATGACTTTAAAAACTACCGTTTCATTTTGTAATATTGTCTGGTATGTTAGCTTATAGTATATGTATTTGTATTCAAACAAAACTGTCTGGATAAGGATTTCCTGCAAAAATGGGTTCTTATCTAATCTGATACCGGCCTCAATACGATGTCACATTGATTTGCATTCATTATTCACTGCCACTCCCGGACCCTGGGATCGCGAACGATGGCTTTAATGACTTTCAAAGATGTTGTATCATAGTATAAAAGTTTCGTCAACTTTGGTCAGGCAATGAAAATATATATCCTTAATTACGAAAGTTCATTAAATATGAAAGTTAGGAATTGGCTTAAGTAAAAATGCCTAATAACTTAAAATAATGTTGTATCATAATATCTTCCATGGGCAAGTTTCGTCAATTCTCGTCAAGTCAATGAACATATGAACCCTAATTAGGAATGATTAAATATGCAAATCAGGAATTTGCTGAAGTAAGAACGCTTACAGACTTTTAATCATGTTAAATTATAGAATCTTCGATATACATACCAAGTTTCGTGAATTTTGATTGAGTCTATTCAGATATATATCCCAAATTAGGAAAGTTCATCAAATAAGCAATTAAATTTTATGTCAGCCTATTATCTCTTTCACGGCAGATATGTCTTTTTGTGATCAACATTTGTAGAAAACCGTGAAATTTTGTGCAGCTGTTCTCAATGTATATCTTTTGTTTTCTAAAATCAATAATTATGCAAATAAGCATAATATATACAAGCCACACCCACCACAAACTAAGCAGACTTTCAAAGGAAAATGGCTAACTGATTTAGAAGTCTTTTCCAAATTAAGTATTCATTCTCGCCGTATTTCACAAGTCATCCACAGTGATATTCTCAAAGCAATCCCTATAACTGGACAGAAACTGTTCAATCCTATTTAAGAGGTTAAATTCAAATGATTATACTCCTTTTCATTATTTGTTTGAATGGCATTATTCTAATGACCTCAATTTTCCCTTGTACAAAATCAAAAAGGGCCATTTACAAATTTTGGTCAATATTCTGCAAAAGGAAGGCCTTCTAAATACAGTTGATATTGTCTGGCGCTCCATCTTTAACCTTTTAAATTCAATCGTTCCCAATTTTAAAGCCTGTTATAGTCCTCCGTAATCATCGAGAGGAGGTGATTATCTGTGGCGGATCATGCATGGCGCGTTTTCCACTGAGAGAGTTGTCTTCAAAATGAGGTTCAATAAAAGGTCTAATTTCTTATTTTGTGGAAAAAACCGACGATCTCTTTCATACTTTTTACGGATGTAATTATGATAAAGACCTTATCTTTGCCTTGAAAACATTTTCAACACTTCCGCTGAATGATGAGAGTATTTCCCTTCCATTCATGGTTAATGTTAATTTTAAACTCACCTCGGGAAAATTTATCTCAAAACAAGCAAATGGCCTCATTGTCTTTATCAATGCTCTCGCGAAAACGTCGATTTACCTTCGTCGGGAAATAGAAGACTTATGAATAATCTCCCCACTGACCTCTATAAATTTTTAAAACTCGTCTTAAATCGTCGATTCAAATAGAATTTTTGCATCATAACTTAACAATCAAGTCGCCATTTTCAAGAACACTTGGACGAGTAATGACGCCCTTTGTAGAGTTAATGGTAATGGAGCCCTTGTCATTAATGATTTAATTTAACCTGTTTTTTTCATATTCCTGTGTTTTTTCCTGCACATGTTTATACTGACAGTTCCTTGTTTCCTGGTCGTTGTCGACTTCTAACCCTGGGCACCGTACTCCTTACGGGATCTTCGGATCGGTTAAAAGTCTGACGGAGGTCATATACATACACCTAACAACATAAGTTTTGTTTTCTCCAATGGGTAGTGTTGAACTTTATACCGGAATTTTCACTCGCTTATTATCGATATCTGTCAACGTAGCTCAATTATCTTTCGTCATCGGGATATAGTCTTTTTAAGGTGAAGTACTACGATTACGTCAAAATTAAGTTGTGGTGTCATTTTCTTGAAACTTTGCACAAATATCCTTGGAAGTTGTGCAAGTGCAAAAATGAAATAAAAAATGGGGGTCACCACGCTCGTTTCCATGGAAACGGACGTTAAAATGGCGTCGTTAGAAATAAATAAAAATGATATAATTCACTTAAACTAAAGAAAGCAATTATAAAACGCTTAGCAAATGAGTTAATTTTAATAAATACCAAGACTTAAGATCCATATCTATCGAATGTAAAGTTTTCATGATGTTTGTGAAGAAATTTTAACATAAGTATCGATTAAAAAATGACGATATCGAAATTATATCACTACATAATTTTCGAACTTTCTTCCTGTCGCTTTGAATGGTGTCATTTTGACCAAACTTGGCGAATAAACTCCTGACATAATACCATTTAGTTTACACTTTTAATAAAAGGGTGTCACCACGCTACTTTTTACAATATCTCCAGGTGAATGGGTAATTTGCGCCATATAAATGGGAGAGAAATGTTAATTTTTCGCTCATATTGAATAAAAACCAGCTTCCTAGGGGGTCAAAATATGACAAGGTTATAGGTCACATGTATGTCTAAGACACTGGGTCAAAAAATTAGGTAAAAGCACAATTTCAACAATGACAGGTGATGTTACATACATGCGCTACAAAATAACCCATTTGCGGCAGGCTGGAGTTAAACCTGCGCAGAAACGTTCTAAAGCGTGTGCGCGTCCGAATTCGTCGCCCTTTACCTTAATCTGTTTAAGAAGGACTTACAATGATTGTAGGCGTGTACAGACCTAATGAAATACGTTTTCAAGCTTGAATTGTCCAGAGCTTAGTTAATTCAACCGTTGGTCACAGTCCCTCGTGGATAGAGGGACTGTGCGCTGGTGCACTTGCCCGTCGGGCGGGATGCATATAGATTTTACTTGCCCGAACGCAAAATTCACTAGCCACGGGCTTCGGGCGATAGGAATTTTTGAGCCCTGTACTGGCTATTGAACTGCAAGTATTTATTGTTATTTAATTCATGCAGGCTGCAGATTAGCCCTGCGTACGATGCTGTGTGTTCCGCTACAGCTAATAGCGGAACACACAAGAATTTATTATACCGATCACAAACTGCCACCAGATTTTTCATAAAATGGTGAGCGGGGCTATTAGCTGTAGCGGAACACACAGCATCGTACGCAGGGCTAGCTGCAGATTGGCTTTGTTTTCAAAATGTCACAACTTTTATCTTGTGCCATACGACTGCATATGCGGCTATCACAGAGGGCAACAACATGTCCAGTGTACAAAAGCTGCTGTCATCGATATTGAGATTAGCCAATCACAAGTTTGGATTCACGCTGTGTTTTCATTCATGCCAAAATGTCGCAATTAGTTTGGGGGTTTTTTTTGGCTAATGAGTTTTCCCGCCGTCAGACAACGAGTGTTCCTTCAGACTAGTGTTCCTTCATTCAAGCTGTAGGATCGATGACATGATGACCCAAAATTTAGTGGCAGAAAAATACCACCAGAAAAAAAATTTGGTGGCAGATTGACAATTTTTGGTGGCAAATGCCACCATTGCCACCGATTATTTCGATCACTGGTAAGTGAGGCTACTCAAAATTCCCCTTGATTTGTACACTCAGACATTTTTTGCTAAAGGCTTTTTCAATTTTATCAGTTTCTTAACAATTTTAAACTTACAATTTAAGTTCAGGATTATTTGTTAAAACTATGTTCCAAAATTATTTATTATGTTTAAAATTCAAGAGTAAATTGAATGAGAAGTCGATGTTTGGAGGTGCTAAAAATTGCACACTTGTCAAGATAAAGTTATCAGCAACTAAGATGGTCTTATCATACCACCTGTCAGACATGCAAATTTCCTTTGTTACGAACATTAAAAAAATCAATACCCTTTCTTTTGCCAACACAGATGCAACTTATTCCCTTAGTTTCCTTGAAAATATTGTGTATGGCTGTCAAAAATCTATGTCGACAAAATTACAAAATTACTATCTCCTCCGCGGAAAAGGGGTTGATCTTCTCATTATTCACAGTGAGAAATCAGAACATTATGATGATCAGAACTATGTTGCCAGAATTTTGAAATATGGACCGAGTTGTTCTGCGTACAGAAAAAATTTGCTTCAGTTCAGTGAGTGATCTCCGTGTGTACAGATCATGGAGAATTGTGGGTGGCCTCACTTACTGTGCCATGGACTTGTATACGACGCCTCTGACTTGACAACTACCTTTCAATGGGCATACAGATTTCTTCCGGCAATTGAAATCAGCCGGTCAATCTTTTAGCTGGCCTATCTTATGCTCTTATTATGCGACTTGATTATACTAGCCATATTCTTCATACAGCCGTAACTCACTTTAATTTTGTTTCTATTGAATATCTTGTAGAGCTTGGGCCCCTTTGGAAAGTGTCTATCACCAGCTGGAGAACTTTCTTGCCGATATCAGTTTCCATGTTTTACTGAAAGGGGTTCAACTACATGATGTTTCGTTTCCTGTTATTTGCTTCTCGTTGATTGGTTAGTCTTGACATATTCAACTTGTTTTTGTATCTGCTCGCCTTCAACGCTTTGTTGTTGTGATATTTGTAATTATCAAAGATGCCCTTATCACTGAGTATTGTTGAGATGTGTTGAAATGTGTATTGCCTTTTGATGTAGATTCTTTACTATTGGCATTGTCAACTTCTACCCATCCATCTCGGAAAATCTCTCGCGCAAATCGCTTGATTTTGCAAGGGAAATACACTTCCATTTCTGATGAAGTGCTTAATATCATCATGCATTCAAGAAAGACCCTTCTCTGTGACGACACGTCACCCTGGATTGAAAGAGAGAATAAGGATTTATTCGATAATGAAATGGAGAGCTTCGACGGTGCCGAAATATACGAATTGATTGGTGTATATATCTTTAGTACACTCGCCAAAAATATGATATGGATATACTAGGAGGACGGGCCTGGTGTACTCAAGAATACCAAGGCCAGCAAGGCAGAAAATATGAAAAAGGAAATAACAAAGATATTGCATGACATGGGGCTAAAGATCACAATTGAGACACGCCAGAAATAACAAACTTCTTGGACAAGACATTTAATTTAAATGACGGCAAGTTTATCCGTATCGTAAACTAAACGACCTAACAATGTATGTCCACAAGCAGTCTAATCAACTGCCGACTATAATTTCACACATACCTGACGCAATAAGTAGTGTAGAGCTGAAAACCCTTTCACTTCTGTCTGAGGATTGCAGGATGCATGAAACTTAAGTAACAGGATACTATCAGGTACTATTACTTTGTACTTGAAGTAATTTATGTTATTATTTATAACGCCCTGCTTTAGTATCAAGGACTGTAATTTTCCACGAAGACATCTGTATCTCTCTCTCTCTCTCTCTCTCTCTCTCTCTCTCTCTCTCTCTCTCTCTCTCTCTCTCTCTCTCTCTCTCTCTCTCTCTCTCTCCCCCCAGCTATGTGAGAGATAAACCACTGATTTTCGAGCATTATTATTATTTTAAAAATGTTTTGGACCAGTGTAACACTCCTCTGCGGTCTCTCTGATTTACTCTCTGTTTCTGTCTTTCTTAGTGATTTATTGCATGCATTCTTTGTTATTCAAGTGGTTGAACACGTCTCAGCACCTAAACACCTTAAGGTGCTTATGACATCATAATCGCCCGCTGTTAAAACGTCCAGAAGACTTCATAAAAATTGCCATAAATTGTTGGAAAAGAAGCAAAGACATGCCTGCAGGACTTCTGGTAATACATGGTACAATCGAATGAATTCTGGCGCTGTTCATACTTCTGGCTTCTAGGAGAGTGAATGCTCTTTGCATATGATAGTATAAGTCACTCAAATCGTTTTTTCTGCAGTCTATGCTCAAATCAAGCTATATTGTGATCAATAAGGGAGCACAGTATCATTGATACTATTTTCGGACTAAACACAACCAGTAAACGTTTTTCCTTTTTTGATAAACCTTATTATCTCCGACAAGGGAGTTATTTTGTGATCATCAACTCTTAGCAACCTAGACTGAGGCAAGAGTTCCCAATTCATACACCATTATGAAATTGGAATATTTATTCACCTTCGAGTTTGAAGGGGATCTTGAAATTCGATCTGAAAAATCTCCTAATCAAGTTAGGTTTATCATGGTTTTGTACATGGTTTTGTACAAAATTTAGTAACGAATACAGGTTATGCATTTATGCATAACCTGTATTCGGTACTAATTAGTACGTACTTATTAAAATCATCTTCATACCCTACCTTTGTGTAGATATATTACATTTTCTTATTTTCTTATATTCATATATCAGTCGTTATGGTAATATATTTTGATATTAATCATACCATACTAAGTAAACAACTGTGTAATACATGGTACAATCGAATGACAACTACACAGCATCGTTGGCCATATATTTGTAACAAAATGTAAGTTGACGTGTTTTACAAGAATAATGTCCAACTTTCTACTCCGACCTTGACCTAAGGCCCAACCAGTAAAGTCGTCGTTTTACTGCCTGAACCCAAAATTGTGTGAAATTATACTTAAAGTTTGTATAACGCTCGATTTTGATTTAAGATAACATGTACTTTCATATTTTGGGGATTTGCCAAAATTTTCATGTCTCCACAAAAGAGCATAGCGCGATATCAAGCTTATAAAGTCGACGTCCTGAGAGGAGTGGAACAAGAGAAAATTGTGAAATATATAAAAATTCTGAAGAGAAAAAAGGAAAATTATTTTGTCAACAGAAAATGATCATCGTAGATTGTACATAGCTGAGTGGAGGTTAGAAATAATATTAATTACAGAGTCCAACATCGCGATGCTCTTTTGTTAGCAAGGCTGCTTTTCGCTCGAGTGCTCATGGGTTGAATGAGATTAACAATGGCGGCGGATACGAACGCTTCCCTCGCATAGAGAGAGAAAAGTAGGCTTTGCGTAAGTTTACAAGCGCGGCTGGTCACATCGTGTACCTAGGCGAGGTGGGTGTGCAGGAAAACGAAGATCAATGCAAGTTTTGGATTAAAAATCGGCTGTTTTTGGCGGAGAAAACTGCCCGCCGTATTTCTGAGGAGCCACCAGCGTTTTTTCTATATCAGTCTGCAGGGCTGTGGTGGGAGGCCGAATAACGACGGTAACACACAGCCCTGCCATGCACATCTAGTCTGTAACGCGACGAAGCGCCAAATAGCTCAGCATTGGATCATAGCCATAAGTTGCTCGGCGAGCACGAAAATGTTGCGTTCAGTAAATTTTAGTTCTCCAGAAAGTGCGACTGTGTGAGCTTGTTGTGTGAGTCAGCACATCTCAATCCAAATCTGTGCAAAAGTTATGCGCACAGTACGCATAAGCCACTCTGCATTGCGTTCTCGCTACAAGTGCAATCTTCTATCAGCGAGTTGACATACCGGCGTACGGTAGCTAAAATCATTGATGTAAAAAAATAGAGGCACGTCATTTCATTTTAGTATTGTTTATCATGCTGAGACCTGGGTACCAGATTTGAATAAATTCAAGGCATGCAAATGATATTATAATGAGGGACAGCCTCTCTTTGAGATGAAGCCTTGAGAAGCATCATGGCAGCCTAGCTGTGATAACGCAGCGGTACTGAATACTTGTGGCGTATATCGAACGCGCTCGGGTCGATGACCCCAATGACCCCAATGACCCGGGCGCATTCGATACGCCACAAGTACCGCTGCAATGCGATATCACAGCTACATGGCAGCCCTGCCGACCGTAGGATACGGATCACCTGAAATCTCTTGCTCTATTACTCCGTAATCGTTCTTTTTCAAACAAACAAAAATCATGTATAAGCATTTTGAAGAGTAATGAACCACCAGGTTCCTTGTTTGTGCAGTTTTATAACAATAAAATAAGAGAAACGGACATCTATTTTCCCCGTAGCATTGTGGCCTGGTCCATAGCAACGTCGTAAACATAGGGGGATAGCCATCTGTAGATTGATTGGCTAAGAAACAAGGGTTAAAGGCTGTGAACCCCATTCAAACTCTGTATAAATACATACTCATGATTGGTTTTCCCGCGTTGTGTATGAATTGAAACAGTGTAGGACTATGTTAATGCAAACAACGCACTTGTTACTATGCGATGACCTCTCCCCAGCGTTCAGCAAACTCCACGTATTTGATACCCGGTGGTAAGATGTTAAATGCTTTCATGAGGTTTACTGTTTATTATCTCGTGCATAAAGATTCTGTATACAGTTCTTTTGAAATTGTTAGGGTTAATTGTCGATTACAAGTGACGTGTAAACCCGGACGTTGTTTTGCCGTATAAATAATTACACCAAGCATGTGTGTCGGCGAAGCCACAGACGCTGCACAGACACGCGTGATATTGTGCATGGAGGGACATTACGTACAGATACCCACGTACCCTGTAACTGAAGTGGTACGTCCATGGTCAGTGTATACATGCGTGTAAACTGGCGGCCATCTAAGTATGAATAGGGAGTGGCGAAGTCAGATTTAGAGCAAAGTTTCGCCGGCGATTTTTTAGTAACTAGACCTTGAACACAAAAAATAATTGGTTACACAAAGTAATGCAGGTCTGGTCTTGGAGAAAATACCCAATTGGGGTCGTCAAAGACTTGTTAACGAAAACGACACAATTTTTAATGGGACCTTGCACTGGCTGCGGTCAAAAAAAAACCATCGGGGATTCACGAAAAACACAGGCGCTCCTTAGCTGGGTAGTCTGCTAAGTAGATCGATTTTCGGATCGATCTATTGATCCCGTAGTCGATATGCCCGCCACTGGAACCTAAATACTCACAAGGTGTGCAACACAGTCACTCAACAAACACACCACCCGATTTGTAAACTGGCCGTGCGCTCGCACAAAACATTCAGAATTGCACTTCCATATACCTAGTTGGATCACAAATTTAACCATCTCCTCAAAAATCACGCCGATGAATGTGTTACTCGCGTCATCTTGAAGAAATCGGCCATGTTATGAGACCAAGCGAGGTGAAATGTGGCCTGCAGAACGATTCTACAATATGACGTCATTTTTCTCACTGCTGATTGGTTCAACTATACTACACCAGTGACGTGTTGCCATGACCTTTGTTTTGGCCGTTGATTACCCAATCAGTAGTGGAATAAATTACATCATATGGTAGAATCGTTCTGCAGGCCACATTTCACCACGCTTGGTCTCAAAACACGGTCAATTTCTTCAAGATGAGGCGAGTAACACATTCATCGGCGTGATTTTTGAGCAGATGGTTAAATTTGTGATCCAACTAGGTATATGGGAGTGCAATTCTGAATGTTTTGTGCGAGCGCACGGCCAGTTTACAAATCGGGTGGTGTGTTTTTTGAGTGATTGTGTTGCACACCTTGTGAGTATTTAGGTTGCAGTGGCGGGCATATCGACTACGGGATCAATAGTGTTATGTAGGTCACTTCCCCCACACTCACCATGACCTGAGTTCAATAAGTCTAGAACATTCTAAAGGTCACTGCCCTTAATGACCTCACAACCTTGAATTCAATTAGTCATGTTTGGAATGTTCTAGAAATTGAGTTAGTTGTGTAAGAGAGATAATTTTAGAACAGTAATTAGCATGTCAATAAAAGTTCTAGATTGTTCTTATATGCTTATGTAAGCACATGAGTATAAATACTGGGACAGCAGGCTTGCAGTCAGACTTTTGGGATCATGTCTCTTGTGTGTTACTAAACTCCAGCAGTAGTCATTCTCAAGACTTTTCAAGACCTTCACTGCCAAAGCTGGATTTACTCTGTGGACTTTGTGCAACTACAAGCCTGCAAGCCGAAGGACTGTTCATTGATCCGACTGACTGTTACAACTCTGAGACTGGAGCTTTGCCGTCCCAGCTGAGATAAGTAGTCTGTACACTTTAAAGCTTGTATTCTATCCTTAACTTAGCAATTAGTTTTATTTTCGTAATAAATTTTGTTTAAACGTTAATTGCTGAGTTCACCCTTTTGTTCGTTTTCTCTGCACGTAACAAATTGGGGGCTCGTCCGGGAGACGAATATTTTGAGCCGTTTGACAACATTTTGACAGCCTTTTCAAAACTACTGTACACTGTGAACTCAGCGAAATCCAATCATGGCAGAATTTAAACCAGACGAATTTATGGATGACCTTGATCAGGACACATTTAATTCCCTCAGAAAAGACATCCTCATAGCACTGGCAAATTTCCTTAAAGTAGATGTCAAAAGATCTATGCGCAAGCGAGAAATACAGTTCAAGATTGCAAAACATTTAGTTAATTCTGGCCATTTTGAGGAGTCTGCCTTACAAGATTATGAGCCTGAGTCCTCCATCGAACTCAAAAAATTAGAATTAGAAATACAGGCAGATTTGGAGCTTAAGAAATTGGAATTAGAAAAGGAAAAGTTACAAATGGAAGAAAGACGGAAAAAGAAAAAGAAAGGCAGGAAAGATTAGAAATGGAAGAAAGACTGAGAGAAAAAGAATTGCGATTAGAAGAACAGCGATTACAGGTAGAAATAAAACGTTTAGAGCTTGGACAGTCAGGAAAATTCTTCCCTTCAGACAAGTTTGACATCACTAAGCATTTCAGGTTAGTTCCCCCTTTCCAAGAAAAGGATGTTGACAAATATTTTCTCCATTTTGAGAAAATTGCTCAGAGTCTGAATTGGCCTAAGGAGTCCTGGTTTATGCTTTTGCAGAGTGCTTTGGGGGTAAAGCCAGAGAAATTTACATTCAGTTGTCAGTAGAGCAGGCTTCAAATTATGATTCTGTGAAGGAATTAATTCTCAAGGGTTATGAGTTGGTGCCTGAAGCTTACCGTCAGAAATTTAGGGATTGTGAGAAGGTGAAGGATCAAACTTATGTTGAATTTGCTCGGATAAAAGAACAACTGTTTGATCGTTGGTGTTCTTCTGAAAAGGTCAGTCAGAATTATGACAAATTACGACAACTTGTTTTGATTGAGGAATTTAAAAGGTGCATCAAGAGTGACATCAAGACATTTATCAATGAACAAAAGGCAGATACATTGGAGGTTGCTACACGTTTGGCCGATGATTATTCATTGACCCACAAATTCTTCCTTTCTCAGCAAACCATCCCACCAGTCCTTTTCATACAGAAACAATGCAGGTAAATTTCACTCCTCCTTTTCATTCAAGAATTTTCAAAGGAAAATAGAAAATCAAATGACAACAGTTCACAAAATTCAAGTAACCTCCCACATCATCAGATCCCAAGTCTCAATCTCCTTCTGACAAACAGTTCGGTACACTTTCTTGTAATTATTGTAAGAAAGACGGCCATTTAATGTCAGAGTGTTTCAAATTGAAAAGAAAACGTGAAGGTCAAAGTGGTCAAAGTGGATCTAAGCCCACCGGCTTTATTTCTTCATCAACTCAATTAGAGTCTAATAATGTGTGCAACATATTTTCTGAGTTAAACCCCTCTCATCCCCAATTAATGAGGTCAAGGTCAATTCTTCTCAAGATAGCATTATGGGTATTTTCGAACCATTTATTCATGATGGTTTTATATCACTTTCTAGTGATTTCTCTTCCGCTACCCCTGTCAAAATTTTAAGAGATACTGGGGCGTCCAAGTCTCTTTTGTTGGCAGATACCCTGCCGTTTTCTGAAAAGTCATTTTCAGGTTCTAAAGTTCTTATTAAGGGGGTAGACTGCAATGACTTTATTCCTGTTCCTCTCCATGATGTCTATTTGTCTTCAGACTTTGTTTCTGGACCTGTGACTTTGGGTATAAGGCCTTTTTTGCCTTTTGAAGGGATTCACCTTCTTCTTGGAAACGACCTTGCCGGGGACAAGGTCATCACTAATCCACTTGTGACTGATAATCCTAGTTTAGATCAGGATCCAGAGCCAATTGAACAAGAGATACCCGCTTATTTCCTTCATGTGCTATTACTCGAGCCATGTCAAAGAAAACTTCTGAGAATCAAAATACTCTCAAAATAATGTCACAGATGTTGACTTAAATGACACCTTTCTCAGTCAGGTGTTTGACACGGCTCATTCCGTTATCCCTCGTGGATTTGAAACTTCCAGTAAAACTTCTGCTGACCAAAGTCAGACATTTTCTAGATCAAATCTCATTGCAGAACAACACAAAGACCCAGATATTTTGTGTTTGTTTGACAGGGTAGATGATGAAGGTAAAACTTCAGATAGCTCTGTTTCCTATTATACAAAATCTGGTATTCTCATGCGTACATGGAGACCTCCAGACGTTTTGGTTGATGACGATTGGGCTATAAAACATCAAATTGTGGTTCCAAAGCCCTACCGTGCTGAAATATTGCACCTGGCCCATGAAACCCCCTGGGCTGGTCACTTAGGAGTCAGGAAAACTTATCATAAAATTCTCAGTCACTTTTATTGGCCTAATCTCAGGCAGGATGTAGCACATTTCTGTAAAACTTGTCACACATGTCAAATGGTAGAAAGCCGAATCAGACCATTCCAAAGGCCCCTTTACAGCCAATTCCTGCATTTCAAGAACCATTTAGTAGGATACTAATAGACTGTGTTGGGCCCCTACCAAAAACAAGATCAGGAAATGAGTACATGCTGACAATTATGTGTACATCAACTCGGTTCCCAGAAGCCATACCACTGAGAAATATAAAGACAAAGACTATAGTGAGAGCTTTAGTCAAATTTTTCACTTTATTTGGCCTCCCTAAATGTGTCCAGTCCGATCAAGGCTCCAACTTTATGTCTGGTATTTTTCAACAAGTAATGGATCAGCTAGGCATTAAACAGTATAGGTCATCCGCCTATCATCCAGAAAGTCAGGGTGCTCTTGAGCAATTTCATCAAACTTTGAAAAACATGATTAGGACCTACTGTTTTGACACAGAGAAGCAGTGGGATGAAGGAATTCACTTTCTGCTCTTTGCTGTTAGAGAGTCAATTCAAGAGTCTCTTGGTTTTAGCCCATTTGAGCTTGTATTTGGACATAAATTCCGTGCCCACTTAAGCTCGTCAAAGAGAAATTCCTATCAGATTACGATGATTGTCTGAATATTTTACAATATGTGTCAGATTTTCGTACAAAACTCTCTATAGCATGTGAATTAGCCAGAGAAAATCTTGAGTCATCTCAGCAGTCAATGAAAACCAAATACGATAAAAACACCTCAAAACGGAAGTTTGAACCAGGTCAAAAAGTTCTTGTTCTACTTCCAATTCCTGGCAAACCACTCCATGCTCGTCACTTTGGGCCATACCTAATTGATAAGAAGTTGAGTGATTTAAATTACGTCATAATAACACCTGACAGGCGAAAACAAAAACAGCTATGTCACGTAAATATGCTTAAGCCATATTTTGATAGGGATAATCCTACTATAACTCAGCCTGTCAGTACAGTTGGTTGAAGATAGTGATACTGAAACTGACTTGAGTGAAAATACTCTAACTCAAAGCTGGGCTCGGTCAAGCTTCAGAACTCAGAAATCCTGGAGAAGCTGGAGTCTACAAAGTTGGCACACCTCCAGCCAGAACAACAACAACAGGTGAAAGAACTGCTCCACGAATATAAACACCTGTTTCAAGATGTTCCAACGAGGACAAACGTCATCAATCACGACGTTGATGTTGGGGACAGTAAGCCTGTAAAACAACATCCATACAGACTGAATCCAACAAAAGCGAAATATCTCCAGGAAGAAGTCAAATACCTGCTGGACAATGACTTCATTGAACCCAGTAAAAGTAACTGGAGTTCGCCGTGCATACTTGTTCCCAAATCAGATCACAGTTATCGTATGTGCACGGACTTTAGGAAGGTCAACACTTTAACAAAGACAGACACTTTCCCAATCCCGAGGATTGATGACTGAATCGACCGAGTGGGAAAAGCCAAGTATGTGACGAAATTTGACCTACTGAAGGGATTTTGGCAAGTCCCTCTGACGGATCGTGCTGGTGAAATATCCGCCTTTGTTACACCAGACGGATTGTTCCAGTACAAGGTGATGCCATTCGGAATGAAGAACTCTCCGGCAACGTTCCAATGGATGATCAACGACGTCATATCCGGGCTAGATGGGTGTGCAGCTTACGTTGATGACGTCGTCCTGTATAGTGACACCTGGGAGGAACACATCAAGCTCATGCGAAAGTTCTTTGAGAGACTGAGCAAAGCAATGTTGACTGTCAACCTTGCCAAATCTGAGTTTGGTTGGGCGAGGGTGACTTACCTCGGACATACTGTAGGACAGGGTGAGGTAAAACCTGTTGATGCCAAAATCAGTGCCATTTCAAGTTTTCCCATACCAAACTGCAAACGACAACTGATGGACTTTCTCGGTATGGCTGGTTACTACAGAAAATTCTGTCCAAATTTCTCCACAATTACTGTGCCTTTGACTAACTTACTTAAAAAGAAAGTAAAGTTTGTTTGGTCAGAGCAATGCCAACAGGCATTTGATACACTTAAAGCCATACTGCAAAGTGCTCCAGTGTTGTCTGCACCAGATTTCACTTTGCCATTCAAATTAGCTGTGGATGCTAGTGATACGGCTGCTGGTGCTGTTTTATTGCAAGAGGATAGTCATGGTATAGATCATCCTGTTTGCTATTTTTCACACAAATTTAACAAATCCCAGAGAACTACTCTACAATTGAAAAAGAGTGTTTTTCTTTGATATTAGCTTTACAGCATTTTGAAGTTTATGTTACTTCTTCAAATCAGCAATAGTGGTTTATATTGATCACAACCCTCTTGTTTTTCTGCAGAAATTTAAAGGCAAAAATCAGAGATTGCTAAGGTGGAGTTTAATGTTACAGGAGTTTAATGTTGACATTAGACATATCAAAGGCAGAGACAATTTAATTGCAGACTGTCTCTCTCGTATTTAGAGTTTATTGTTGTTCACATTTTAAGATTATATTTGTAAAAGAAAGATTTTTCTTTGAAAATTTTTTTTTTGAAGAGGGGGTATGTTATGTAGGTCACTTCCCCCACACTCATCATGACCTGAGTTCAATTAGTCTAGAACATTCTAAAGGTCACTGCCCTTAATGACCTCACAACCTTGAATTCAATTAGTCATGTTTGGAATGTTCTAGAAATTGAGTTAGTTGTGTAAGAGAGATAATTTTAGAACAGTAATTAGCATGTCAATAACAAGTTCTAGATTGTTCTTATATGCTTAGTAAGCATGAGTATAAATACTGGGACAGCTGGCTTGCAGTCAGACTTTTGGGATCGTGTCTCTTGTGTGTTACTAAACTCCAGCAGTAGTCATTCTCAAGACTTTTCAAGACCTTCACTGCCAAAGCTGGATTTACTCTGTGGACTTTGTGCAACTACAAGCCTGCAAGCCGAAGGACTGTTCATTGATCCGACTGACTGTTACAACTCTGAGACTGGAGCTTTGCCGTCCCAGCTGAGATAAGTAGTCTGTACACTTTAAAGCTTGTATTCTATCCCTGACTTAGCAATTAGTTTTATTTTCGTAATAAATTTGTTTTAAACGTTAACTGCTGAGTTCACCCTTTTGTTCGTTTTCTCTGCATGTAACAATAGATCGATCCGAAAATCGACCTACTTAGCATACTACCCAGCTAAGGAGTGCCTGTGACGAAAAACTACTCCACAGAAGTTGATTTTTTCCCTCCAGACTATGATAACACTTGTTAGAGAATGCATAGAACAGACAACTTGAAAATCTATGGAGCGCTTTAATGAAAATCTGTATTTTCCCACGACGGAGAAAACCGACCAACCGTCAATTGTGAGCGCTCGATGTGCGTGTTGGTTTGAAGCAAAATCCTCATTATGCATGCAAAGTAGGTACCCAGCTCTCAGCGTGTATGGGTACCCCCAACTTGCAGAGGAAATATGGTCAGATTTAAAAGATGGACGTCTTAACAGATGGAGTGTACACGTCATGGTTAAATATTCTAGCATCGATGTTAGAGTAGTCATAAAGTTTAGAGTAGAGAAGTCATAAAGTTTCGGCGATTTCATGAACCCAGCGTGCCCAGATACATGACGCGCGATAGAAAGTGTTGAGAAATGGTGTCACAAATTTCCGACGTAATGATTTTTACAGACCGAACATCACGTCAAGTATCGATTTTATGACAGAAATATGTAGGACATCAAAACTGGATGCTGATCTCTATCTCAAGGTCAATGCAATGTTGCTGACTTTCGGGCAGTTGGAAGCGTGACGTGGACATCAATTATGCAAATCAAACACGTCACAGGGTTCACGAACTCGACGTCGTCATCACATGCATAGAATCCAACGTCCGAAAAACATTTTTATCTAGATAAGCGTGGTCCGTAGCGGCACATACCCTGTCACGGCTATGGTTATCGATGCGTACAGAGCCATAAACTACGTCGATATGTCGGTCAATTTATATTTTTCTTGATTATTTCATGGTGATCGCGCCAACTAGATTTGCAATATCTCTATCACTCTGTAAAAAACAACAATACGATCAATACAAGTCATAATATTTGTATCGTGTGATAACACATAAATATTTCTAGTTTATTCCAAATTGCTTCCAATCATCGTTCTGTTTGCTCAAAGTTCAAAGAATACCTACCATTCTGTAATCTTGAATGCAGAGCTTCGGACTTCGGACTACCGCAGCGTATTTTATTGACCAGAGCTGTATAGCAGAATGCTTTCTTTATTGAACGTGTTTATGAAGTTTCTTAACATAAACATGAGATCGTAAACTTGCTCCAAGTCTGTAGGCGTATAAATATAAAAATGGAATAAAGGAATAAACTTCGCCTGCCCGGTTCGCATGTCGGGTTGATGATAGGCGGTTACGTAGTCGTGGGGTGAACGATGTGATGTTGACTCAAATGGCTAAAACGTCGCAACCTATCGTAGTAGTTCGCCAATTTTAACTGGTAATTTCAGTGCCTTCTTTACTGAGTGCAAGGACATTCATGTTGCTATCAAATGCAGACAAAAAATAAACACGACAAATTGTCCCCAGACGCGATGTCGATATTTACTATCATGGAATGGCTCTGCCGATGTACGAACCGAGTTTTACTTCCCAATCTCGCACAAATTGGATAAATTTTGGGTGTCGTAATTAACTTGAGTTTAATGAATCGTCAACTATTTTTTGTGACATCGATTACACCTAAGACATCTTGGGAGTGTTCATGAATTGCACCTTTTTGTTTGGTATTTAGATGGCAATATTTTACAGACGGATTGAACATACGCAACAGTGACAACAATTGGAACTATTTTGTGATTATAAGATCTTGAGCATTTTGTTATAATCTATTTAAAATCATCAATCTAACAGTGTTTTTGTGTGAAGGCGGGGGCAAATTTCATAAATTATTGATAATTGCACAATCATCAAACACATCTCGAACAAATTTTAGATTTTTGTCTAGCATTTCGCACGCTCAGGAAAGGAGAACCCATTAAATGTAACTGATTTGTCAATTTTGTTTAGGTTTAAGTCAAAATACAAATTCCCTTTCCAAGGTTGATTTGTAGGCATTTACTATTCTCACCAAACGATGCATGATAAAATTTTAAATTTTCGATGGGAAAATGGCCTTCTACCTCTACCCAAATCAGTTCTGCTGTAGTGTATATTTTTTTGGTGATCTTTCTTTCAAATGATTTGGTAGATGTTAAGAAAATGTCTTCTACATTTATTTATTTCATATACAAGGAAATGAGACCTGGTAAATTTGATTAAACTACCCTTTTCTTGTGAGTGTGCTAATTAATGCTGGAAAATTTTACAAAATCACTGAATTATTTCAGCCCTTCTATAAAAATGAACTATTTTTGGTATATGCAAAGAAATGTAATCAATATCATCTATCTGTTGAAACCTTAAAATATTAACGGCAGGAACCAACAGTTTTTGTCTGGAATTTTTAGGGACTGTACAGTGATGTCTTTGCAGCTTTCAGGGACCACTCAGAGGAGACCCTAAATCTTTTAGAGACCACACTGACTTGACCTTGAAACTTTCAGGGACCACCCAGATGTGACCCTAAATCTTTCAAGGACTATCCTTTGTGACCTTGAAACTTTTAGGGACCACCCAGATTTGACCCTGAATCTTTCAAGGACTATCCTGGTGTGACCTTGAAACTTTCAGGGACCACCCAGATTTGACCCTGAATCTTTCAAGGACTATCCTGATGTGACCTTCACTCATCAGCTTGTGCATTCACAAGCATTACTTGATAAAGCTGACAGGCATAGGAATCACTGGAAAGATTTGGTCTAACTTCCTGCACATAAGCGTCAATATTCCGCACCTCGAAGTTAAGATTATGTAATGGCTTAACCCGGCGTCCTCATGGCTCCAATGTGTGACTGGTCGGCCGGCGCCGAAACACGTCTTTGCGTATTTATCACGTGACGAGATCTACAAGGCATGTTCTCCCTGGCATAAATGTGATGAACTGGGCAGTGGCTGAACCTTCAGTCGATTTAGACGAGCAATCTTGACGATTAATGGTAATGTACTCGCTTGTTGAAGTATGCTGTCGCTAGCCCACGCGACGCTGGTCTTAACAGTAAACAATTTGCAAACAATCATTTCATGATGGCATATTCCATTTTAACCTACAGGGACACCTAGGGCGCATCGCGCGATTGTGTAAGGTCCCGGGTAAGGTACATGTTGCTCTTTTATGCTGTAAAGTTTTCCCACCGTTTAAAATACTGTGGTTGTATGTTACAGTCTTCATGATTAATTTGGAGATGTAGTCAATGGTGCTTAAGCGAGACACCGAATCGTACACCAAATAATATTGTCCTTGCTAATTAACATAATAAGGTCACGGGTCACATTGTTGTGAGACTCTGCATTGTTTCAAGTCGAGTGTGTAAACGACGCGACGTTCGAATGAGTTTGTCCCCTGCACTTATTCCTTCGTCGGGAAAAGTTACCGATTCTGAATGTAGGACGTCCATTACCCCAATTATTCAATGACAGGATTACATGGAAAGCAACGGAATACCGGATATTGCCGATGAATTTGATGAATGTTACCAAGGTCCTTTGTAGAGTGACAGTGCTGTTCCCGATCTCGACAATGATGTCAGCAACTGTGATCGTAGAGTGAACATGACTAAGTCAATGAGTCCTAATGTGACCGTGAAACTTTCGAAGACCGCCAAAACGAGTCCTTGAAGCATTCAGGGACCACCCTGATATGTCCCTGGATCTTTTAGAGACAACTCTGATGTGACCTTGAAACTTTCAGGGTCCACCCGGATGAGTCCTTGAAACTTTCAGGGCCCACCCGGATGAGTCCTTGAAACTTTCAGGGACCAACCTGAGGTGTCCCTGAATCTTTCAAGGACTATCCTAATTTGACCTTGAAACTTTCAGGGACCACCCACACGAGTCCTTGAAACTTTCGGGGACCACCCTGATGTGTCCCTTAATCTTTTTAGGGACCACTTAGATATAACCCCTAAACATTGTTTGAAATAGTAAAGAGCCAATCAGATATGATCCCAAAACCTTCAAATGCATCAAGGTCCTCTAAACAATACAGCAATCATCAAGTTTTGACCTTTAATCTTGACATTTTCAAGAATGTGTATCAATGAGATGAAATATCCATAAAAATTCTCAAAAAGGAAAAAGATTCAATTTTTGAAAAGCAGATGGCTTTAAATACTACAATTTTTTTAATACTACTTTAACATTTAATTCGATAATTACAGTTTTGATCTTTTCACTTGAAAAATTGATAATTACTGAATGCTTTGAGTAAACCCTCTCGTAGAGAGCATATTCTGTGACTTTTACTGTTCATCTTACAATCACAAAATAGTTCCAATTGTGTTGCCCTCACTCACTCACAGTTTATTTGACCAAGACGTACGCGTTCTCTCTCTCTCCCTCTCAAAAAGACTGCAAACTGTAGCCGTTCAGACCATTTACCGCTCCGTTCGCGGTATTACCGCGATCGTTAGGAGTAGTAGAGGTGTAAATGTTTCACTTCCAGTCCGCGGTAATGACTTTCTCATGAGGTATACAGCTTGGGTACCGGCGGTACCGCCTGTTTGAAAATGACCTCTTCCCTAAGGCTGAAATATTCCATTTTTCAGTGTCCTAAAATAACGCTATGTTTAACATTACAACAGCTCCTCACGGCCTCACCCAGCAATATTATTGGCAGATAACAGATTCTGGTAGCCGAATATATAGGTTCCCAAAATATATGTTTGGAAAAATCGCTGTGGATGCTCGATACCGCTCCTATGGACTACTCGAAACAATGCCAAAATCCATCCGCATTTGGACATGCTTTATTCAAGCATGCGCTTATAAAATGTTGTAGTCTATGCAAATTACAAAAATGCTGAAATGTATCAGGGTGAGACACGTCAGCATATCAAATGAAACATGTTGAACACATTTCAACAATCTGACCAAGACCGACCTTTACACTGACTTGTCAGTGATGGGTGACTAGTGCTTCATTTCAGTGTGCCGCCATCCGTTCCGTTGAAGGGCGAATTCAGTTTCCATAAATCGTTGACAGTGTGGCCGCCCTGTGAAGTATCCTGGACCGAGAGAAGGCAAAAATTAGATCAATGGTATGTAATTTAGATATTTAAAATACGTTGTTTTATTGGTTGAAGGTTTCGCCGCTAAGATTCAAATCGTCATCTTGGTTCGTATGGACAAAACTTCATCTCTGCAAGAACATCAACACGATTTGTACTTTCCTGTCCATTAATATACAAGGTGGTTTCGCGACAAAGGTGCACTTCGCTCATTCCGATTGAAGTGATCGCTGCTTGAAGTGTCCTGTTGACGGTCTAACACATTCAGACATGTTGTAAAGACTTATCATCCGTTTTTCGGAACGCGAAAAACTGGCTTTCAGGAAGACGAATATCCACTACTACTGAAAAACAGATGTGAACTGAAAATGCTCACGTGTTTCATTATATATTGCAGTTATGTGTAAATTTGAACCTTTGCCACATGTTTGCAACTTCATTGAAAGTATTATGATCAACATAATGACCAATAATCATTGCCGATTAATTCTAAAACGTCATGAAGTATACAAATATGTAATTAGCTGAAATAAAAATATTAAAGTTCTTTGACTGCTGTCATTGTATCACCATTTTATATAGCAAGTGTAATTACCGTTGGCCAAGTCCTTCAAGCCATATATGCCGAGCTGTGAAAGCTCATTTGATATGCAAATTATAAATTAGCTGACATGACAATGTGAAATGACTTTCGATATTGTTTTAACCAGGTATAATCATCAATGTACATAGCATGTTTTGCCAACTTTGATCAAGTCAATCCCAGTATATATCCCTAATAAGCAAAGTTCATTATTAAATACGTAAATTAGGAATTGACTTAAGTAAAAATGCTTAATGATTGTCAATAATGTTGTATCATGGTATCTGCAATATATGTAGCAAGTTTGTCAACTTTGGTCAAGTCAATTCAGATATATATCTCTAATTAGGAAAGTTCATTAAATATGCAAATTAGGAATGGCTGAAGAGAAAATGCTCAATGACTTTCATTAATATTGTATTATAGTGTCTTTAATGTAAATAGCAAGTTTCATCAATTTTGATCAAGTAAATTCAGATAAATATTCCTAATTATGAAAACTCATTTAATATGTAAGTAGGAATTGGCTGAAGTAAAAATGTCTTCAATTATGTTATATCACAGTATCTTTGATGTATATAGCAAGTTTCAACAACTACAATCAAGTTAATTCAGATATATCCCTAATTGGGAAAGTTCATTAAATATGCAAATTCGGAATTGGCTGAAGTAAAAATGCTAAAGGCTTTCAAAATGTTGTATCATAGTAGCTCCAAATACATGTAGCAAGTTTCATCAACGTCGGTCCAGTCAATTCAAATATATATCCCTAATGAGCAAAGTTCATTAAATGTGCAAATTAGGAATTGGCTAAAGTTAAAACGCTTAATGACTTTCAATAATGTTAAATAATAGTATCTTTAATATACATACCAAGTTTGGTCAATTTTGATCGAGGCAAATCAGAAATATATCCCTAATTAGGAAAGTTCATTAAATATGCAAATTAGCAACTATCTTTCATGTAACCCCTTAATGGTTCCCACTGCTGATATATCTTGGTGTGATCAACATTTGTAGCAAATCTCATCAAATTGTGTGTAGTCGTTTTTAATGTATTTCCGTTTTTTCTAAAATCATTAATTATGCAAATGAGTAAAAAGTATGCAAGCCACACCCACCAAAACTAATCAGTTCTTGCCATTTGCTAACTGAATATATGTACCAGATTTGATTCTGATCTGACAAGCCGTTTTTGAGATATCGGACCAACAGACAGACAGACAGACAGACAGACAGACAGACAGACAGACATCGCTGCGACATATGCTCACGTGTGTAAACACGTGAGAAAATGAAAGTTAGATGTTTGGTCAAAGTTCAAGGACAAAAGTTGAGGTGGAAAATGCTAGAAAATGATGTGGGTTTGAAATTAAGACTCACTTCACTATACGAATTTTATTTACTTTGTAGTAAATGGAATGAAAAGTGACTGCAAAGTGATTTCCTACAAAGTAAAGAAAATGATATTACAATATCTGTACTTAAGTACTTCTTGGTCATGGGCAGACTTTTTATTTTGCTACTAAGAGGTAGATTTGAAAACAGCGTATGTAGGACCATTGAAATATGTCTGTGAAATTCGACCCAGTTTTCTCTGTGAAAAGTGTTCATGCATGGGATGGGCACCCTTAGTAATGCTTTTTAAGAGCGAAAGCAATGTCGCAATCTGTATAAATTGGGTTTAGAGGAAGATAGGAACGAGTTTATTCTTTCCATAACGGTCTACTTCCGCTACGCGTTGTTTCTCCCTCAAATCTCCCTCCATAGAACTCTGGAGAGACACGCAATTAGGCCAAAGTAATTAAATTCTTTGTTTTGCGTCCCCACCTGCATAGGTTTTTAAGGTTTTCATGAAAAACACACACAATGTATTTGATAGGAATAGGAAATTTTAAGACATGACGCTTAGCTTTTCTGAACTTTTATTTGCTGCAATCAAATTTCATGGTGTTAATTTTCTTGTGTGTGTTTTTCAGAGCCGCTTAGACGCGTACCTTTTCCCATTTAGAGTGGACGCAAACCAAGAATTTAATTACTTTGGCCTAATGGCCAGCTGCCATTACAGTACATTTCCTGGTTGGCAAGGTGCCAACAACGAAGTACGGAGAAACAGAAGGCTTTAAGCGATTACAGAGGAGAGATAGTCACCATCTTCATCAACTTGAACGAGTTAAGGTTTTTGAAAATTGACAATATTTCATTGGAATTTCAAACTCATGAGTAATACGCATTTGGTCTGTTGATCGCAGGGAACATGTAAAAAGAGAGTGTGTTGAATAATTGTTACATATTGTTCTGTGAGTTGTACTGTGTCACCCTTCTAAATTTAGAATTATTTTTTAACAAACAATTTGGATGGCCTGGTATTGATCAGCCGTTGACTGATACCAGCCTTGAATGTCAATCGTCAGGTATTTCATTATTGTCTTTACCGAGTCTACTGTGATGTGTTTCCTCGTTCCTCGGAGTACGTGTCATGAAGTGGTTAGATACAGGTCAGAAGTTGTCAAATTCTAGTCAAACAAGATCACAAAATATTGCGTCGTTAATGTGTACATTAGTACCTGCATATTGGGACAGGGTCTGCAGATTGTGAGCACACTTAGGTGGACATTGAGTCCTGTTGGAAATTGACAACAAGTCTGTTCACATTGAACCGAACTGTCCTAGCCTTGTCCAAACATGGGCCGTAGCCGATTAGAAAATTACGTTTAAATGACATGTCAAGCAATGTTGACAAATGCATTCAAGTGTGGCAAAGACCGTTGCCTTTATTTGGAATGCTCGTAGTAGCACGCTAATGGTTAAAGGGAACACTATACGTTATTCAAGTCTCCTTTCATTCAATAAATCATTGTCTACACCTTATTCCGCGAAATGTGATAATATTATCACCCCTGAATTTTGAAGCTTGAAGTCAGCAAGCTTAATATTAGAAACTACATTTGCAGACGTTTCAAAGAACATTTCCGGGTTCATTGTTTGATTGAAGAACAAAGACCACAACTTCTTGTTTCACACTCTGGTGCGCAGTACTTGTTTATCGACAGAATGCCCTGCCCTGTAAGCTTTTGCCAGCCAATAAGCATTAAAGAAATGGAAAGACTCATGGGTAAAAGAAGTCTTTGACACAATAATGCGTTGTGATCTATACGGCATACGCTATCTGATATGTAACAACCATTCATTTTTTCCTTGTGTGGTGGCCGACTTTTTTTTTCTGAGTCCAAATCTCTACGCGGTTAAACGTGATAGAATCCAATGTCACTTTACAGACATAGGGTATTTAAGAAATTATGCGAGTTTGACACGATATTGCAGCTGTCGTTGCGTAGTTAATCGTAGTATTGTTCGAAGAGAGTAACGACACTTTAGAGGAAGTACATAATATTGCAACGACCACAACTCACATGACGGGATTAATTTCATCTTGAAAACGGATATCCTTAAAGTTTGGTATATATCTTGTAAAGCCGAGTTCCCTGTTTGGAACAATTGCTCAATGCAACACTATTTGCATGAGGGGTATTTTGCAACTCTGGCGACTTTGTGAAACTAGTATCTCCTGAACTCTGTAACAATCTTCTCACATTGGACTCATTCGAGTGTTTTCAGGTTCAGTATGTTGAAGCGTACTGACATGTTTACTGACAAGTGGATGACATGTATCGTCATTTATGTGATGTATACGTCGCAACTACGCAGAATAGCAGGTAAGTTTCATTAACGGACCACATTTCAAATTTTAACAATAGCTTTCTGACCCACTACCTGTTTGGGTTTATTTTGAAACACTTAAATTAAGGTGGAGCTGCAAGTGCATGTAACCAACACAGTTTTTCAAAGCAATATTTGTCATCAAAGCCATGACAAGGAAGCCCTCTCATACTTAATATTTTCAAAAAGCAGAGAATCTAAAGTTTAGTATGGTAGCAATAATTTACTCGAAGAAGGAAGGGAGTATTTATTTTGGTTTTAATGATAAAATTTAATTCAAGTGAAAAAAGATACTATTTTCTCAAATTTAATATTTCACTTGAAAAAAAGAGTATAAAAATGGCTATTTATCTTCACTCTAAAATGGCATGGTTTAAAAGACTGATACGTAAAAGTGATTAAAATCATGATAAGCAAAATTAAAATGGCTCTTATTGAAAAGGAAAGAATTTTAATGCCAAACAGAATGATGGTTTTGTTAAATAGTGTTTAAAGAACATAATGTTAAAAAAAATTCAGAAATTTGACCAAGCAAGACTGGCGTTAAATTCTTTTGAAATCTTAATATTTGGAGAAAAGAGAAGCCAGGAATTGGGTGATTTGCATACATTTGCATAAATTTACACTTCCTTGTCGCCAACTGAAGACTGTTTGACCAGCTAAAAGATGAATCCAACCAGTATTTTAATCATGGGTTAACACATTACTAAAAATTGAATGAATCTTTGCAAGGAGGTGATTTTGAGCAAAATACGCTCTGTTACGTGCAGTGCCCCCTTAAGTGACATCTTGTAATACAAATACTAGTGTTGCTGTCTTACTCAACCATCACATTGTTGTACTATGTATGAAGGTTTTGGCTATTCTAAGCAACGTTGATGTTATGGTCTACCTGATTTAGGGATGGACCATTAGACCTTGGGAGGGGGGTGGTCACAATGAAATTGTGAAAATTTTTTTTTTACTATTGTAAATTTCTGAATTTTTTTTTCCAATTGAGATAAGCTGTGCAAATTTTATTTTTCAAAGTAAATTTTCAGATTTATAATTTTTTTTAGTTCGTCGCTGTCTGAAGATAAGAGGGCAAAGATGTAGTGCCAAGCACCACAAGCAGCCACGAAAGCGGTCACGGGGGGGGGGGGGGTCAGGAGAGGGGTGTCCCCCTCCTGCCGTTGCAGCTTTTGAAAAATAGAGATTAAAATGGTGTTATTTGGTGGCACTTGGGGAGTATTTTTGCGGGGGGGGGGGTGGTCAGGAGGGGGTGTCCCCCTCCTGCCGTTGGAGCTTTTGAAAAATAGAGATTAAAATGGTGTTATTTGGTGGCACTTTGGGAGCATTTTTTTCGGATTACACATCTTCCTCTGAAACATGGTCTTCTTGCTCCTCAGTAGCTTCCTATAGTTTTGAAAATTGACTATTTTGGTTTCCTGGCTTCCCTTTCTACTGCGAGGTGAAATGGCTACATTCACCCCACCAAACATCATGCATATCTCATGATTTAAAATTGATTTTGACAAGCTGAGAAGCTAAAATAAGCTAAATAATATACTTAAATTTGCAATTTGTGTTTTTAGAGCAATTGTTGCCCTTTTTTGATCAAAACATCTATTTCTCTGTAGCAGCATGTCCAAATTGATTGATGTGTATACTATAGATGTGTTGAAATTTCAATATTTGTCTTTTTAGGGCAATTTTTTTCCATTCATGGTCAAAAAATCTGTATTCTCTGAAAGGGCTTGTTCAATTTCTTTGAAATTTGCTACACAAAACGATTATTCATGCAGATTTATTCAGTATTTGCTATCGAGAAACTTTCAAAGTTCAACCCCTTTTGTGTTTTTGTGTTGGGATTTGTTGGATAGATGGCATTCTATGTAGTGATTTGTTGAATGTTAAAACATGTGTTGCTGTTGTTTTTAAGGCTGTTTTTTGAGAAAAAAGAATTGAAAATGCCTTTTTAAAAGCAAAATAATACATAATGACTTGATATGTTGTTTTATCATTATTGACGTGTTTCTACTTGTTCACCCATTCTTGCATTCATCATTGCAATAAAAGCTGTGAAAAAAATGAAACTGATGTGGCCTGCATCTGTTTACCTTGATCTTAAAAGGCAAATACAACTTTCTGTCTTGACAACCATACCATAGTTTCAATGTTTTACCTAGTGTACCTGCTTGGTTTGTACGCAGGAAACAAGTAGAAAACAGGTTCTATAATTTCATAATTTTCAAGTGATCAGAATACAAAAGTCCTGAAAAATAAGATAATCACAACTTCCAGTATAAGGGATACAGTCACTCTAAATGTATAAATTAAAATTAAAAATGTGCCGGGAGGATGTATTAAAAAATACAGAAAGTTGCTTTCTGTCGGTAAAATCTAAAAAAAATTCAAAATTTTAAAGACTTTTGCAGATTTTTCTTTACGCCTTTGTCTTCTTATTTATATTTTTTTTTGTTTTGCAAACTAGTTTGAAATTTTTTTTTTCCTACTTTCTGCTCTGAAATTTTTTTTTCTGTTTTTGACCACCCCCTCCCAAGATCTAATGGTCCGTCCCTTAACACAGCCAACCTGTGTGCAGCGGTCACCCAAGAAACCACCATATGGAACAAGGGACCACTAGAGGGGCCGCTTGTTACGATGGTTTTTAGTATGTCCTTTTGAGAGATCAATACGAGGGAAATCTAAGTAAAAGATAAGCCTAGAAGTTATAAATTTGTAACAACATTACATGAGCACGTTTTCCTGAATCAACATTCAGATGAAAATTTTAAAAAGTCACAGTAAACTCATATAAAGCCTAGCGCCTTCCGTATAACTATTCCAAGTCTTTCAATCAAAAGTGTCAAGTACTGCTGACAAATACGAGCATTTATTACAAGATTACTGGAGCAGAAGCTGTAACATTTGATGACTTTTTCACTTTTTTGTTTCCAATGTCAAGTACAGCCTCTTGTTCTACTCTCTAAAGCAAGTTGAGGCACACTGTGTTGAGCTTGTCAACTCAGCCGGTACACATTTAGATTGCATCGTTATTGTTGGCAAATGTATGTTGGTGCGGACTAGAATTCAAATGTAATCAATAACAGTGCATTTACACGTATAGGCACTGTGTTGACAAGATAATTAATGTTTCAATATCATGCTTCAGGGAATAGAACAAGAACTTGTAATTGATATTAAACAAACAGTAGAAAAAAAAAATCAAAAGTTACAGCTACTGGCCTGTTGATCAGCCACTTAGGCTGACTAGGAAAATTAGGTAGACACTCTTTAGAACGTTGTATATAGCAAAATTGTCTAGAATAAATGACTAGAATGAGGATATGACCTCTTAGTAAAGGTTGGTTTTTATAATGGACGCTTCGTGATGTCTATCTGCGTAGGCGATTTCTCTTGAACACGGAAACGGACGCCGCTGACACACATATGGATCACGTATTGATGGTTAGCTTAAAAATCGATCACATAAAATTATTCTTCACCATGTGTACCACATATGCATCAGTCATCAGTTATATATTCGACCATCAAACGCATATTTTTTAATTTCAATCTAATCGGTTACTTTTGATGTAGAGATAAATTCAAAAAATAATGAACCATTCCTAAGGGGTCACATCCATTGAAAAGATTAGTAACTGGCAGTCTATGCCAAACTATACAGACTAAAATGTTTTTCTTTGAATTTGGATCAGGTGATTCCGTTTTAGTGGCAGTCAAACACAAACAAAGGACACGCAGGCAACTGTGTGACATTTCAGATCACGTGACGTTTCAGATCACTAAAATGTTTTTCTCTGAATTTGGATCACGCGATTCCGTTTTTAGTGGCAGTCAAACACAAACAAAGGACACGCAGACAACTGTGTGACATTTCAGATCACGTGTCTTATGGGAAGCGAACAACTAATGTTACAGTGGTGGTTTGTGGGTCGGGGTCCAAAACTCCGCAAGTAATTTTGAATCAGGTCGACATGAATCAACTCCATGTTGATACAATTGAAAGGATCATCAGTCGCACAGATAGCCAAATATGGAAGGCGATAGTAAAATACGCCCTCGGGTGGCAAGTAAGGGAGCGTTCAGCTATTACAGCCAGGATTGGGACCTTAAATTTGAAAACTGCAGAGGTGGGGGGTCATGTATTTTCAAACAGAAGGGGTGGGGGTCACTTAGCCTCTATGTTATCCCCTTTTTTCAGGAAAATAAAGTTTCACCTCAAAAACCAGTGTGTATTTGTCGCGTTATACAATCGTCTCTCACACACACACATAGATACACAAACAAATGCATAAATCAGTGTATTTAAAAATAACTTTCATAATATTTATTGATTTACAACAAATAATTTCTTCGATAATAAATTAAATCTCAAAAATTTCCTTCATGAAAATATAGTATACATACATGAAAATATGATTATTTACATATGTCAACATTTATACACAAAGAGTTGTAGTTTGTAGTTGTAGTTTGGCTCATTTCAAATTATCTCAATTTCATTTCCAAGAAATCACAGCATTTATTTCATGTAAAATTCATTTTAAAAACTTCACAGTATATTAAATATTCTACAATTTTTCATTCAATTTCATTAATTATGAACAATTTTTCATCTCAAAATTGTACCTTTGCTTATATCAAAACATTTTCATTTCATTTCAAAAACTTCACAGCATTTATTCCCTGTAAACTTCATTTCAAAAACTTCACAGCAGTTATTCCATGTAAACCTCATTTCAAAAACTTCACAGAATTTATTCCATGTAAAATTCATTTTTAAACCTTCACAGTGTATATTCTATAATTTTTCATTCAATTTCAATAAATATAAACACTTAATATTTGATCTCAAATCATCTCAATTTCATTTCAAAACTTTACAGCATTTATTTCATGTAAAATCTCATTTCAAAAACTTCACAGCATTTATTCTATGAAAAATTCATTTCAAAACTTCAGTGTATTAATTATTCTATATTAATTATCACATTTGATTGCTTTCAACACAGAGTGAAAAATTATTGTGTTCACTCTTCTGTATAGAAAATTTTGAAATTTCTCAGTGTATGGTACCGCTCAAAACATGGCACAGGGAACATCGGAACTTTACACTGCTTGCAGCAAAAAATGGTCTGGCGTCTGTTTGAGGTTTCCCTGTCAGAACATACCCTACCATCTGGTTTCTTTCCATCCTCAAATTTAGCTGGAAAATGTCTCTCTGTGAGGCGGGCCTCAAGGGGATCCTGAGGGCGGCGACCCAACCTAGCTTCCATGCGATGGTAATTTGATAGAAGCCCATCAATGACAGCAAGGCGGAAATTTTCATGGCTCAAGTGATTTGTGGGGTTATGTTTGTATAAGATATATGCATTGACAAGGGACATTTCCAAAATGTGATGGTACAATTTAATATACCACTTCAGGGATCTATGGGGTACATGTAATAGCTGCACAGCTGATCACATTTATCAACACCTCCTATGTACTTATTCAGGGCTCGAAATTAAATTTTAAATGTGGTGGTCCATGTGGACCACCTAACAAATATTTTGGTGGTCCAAATTAAAAATGTAGTGGTCCGTAATATAACAATTGTTTAAGATGGCGTGATAGGTTTGTGACGACATACATTCAAACGACAACTTCTCGCCCAAACTATGTTATATACGTAAAACTTGCATATCACCAGAAAGCTCTTTTCTATGAATTTTAATATTGTACCATTACATTTTGGTTTTTTTGGGATCTGAAAAGGCCGAATTTGGGATATTTCACCATGAAAATTATAACCATCACCTCACATAGCCGATTGTCATTTGAACAAAGCAATCTAAAAGTTTAATATACTGTCAGCATAACTGTGTCTTAAAATTTTTGAAGACGACTTAGGTTTTTTGACAATCACCAGTCATGATTTTAAATCATGTTTTGTTCATTACTTAGTTTATTTAAACTACGAAAATTAAAATCCTTAAATGTGTTTGGAAAAATCTGAGACACAGTTTGGAGACCATCTGTACGACTTTCACCTGTGAAAATTTGGTAGACTACCTGTCATCCCTTGTCGACTTACACTATTTAGACCAAGAGAATCGTGCTAAAATGGCCAGAAAAGAAAATGGAAACATAGGGCCAAAGTCCCTGAAGCTACTATAGACATGGATACAAAATTAAAGCCCCAGTATTTGTAACTTTTAACAATTTTTTTCATATTTTTGATTAAATGACATCCTCAGTATGTGAAAGTAGACCATAATTAATACTGAATCGCATGGTTGCATGCCCAGCCCGCCTCACGATTAACAGTAAAAGGAGTGAAAAATGACTTCTTGTCCGGACCAGAAGTCAGCTTTGTTGACACACGAAACGAAACGTAATCACACCACCGCGCACGCTCAACCACATCTACGCAAGTTTTACTGTGGCGTCCGTAGGAACCATACGCTCTTCGAAAAGGTCTGGTCCATCGAAACTGGAGACTCAGCTAAAAACGCGCGAAAGTTGAGTGAAATACCGGAAAGATATAAATATGTAAGTGTTTACAGATTGTTCCGACTATAATGAGCCGTGCAAACAACGTCTTGAACAGCTAAACTAACGACGGAGGCAGTCGATTGTACGCTTCATGCAAGGCACTGCACGTTGTGACCGATGGTACGGAGATCAAGTTTGCTGAATGAATTGAGAGAGAAAAACATATATGAATAAAATTCAACACTTCACCATTGTAATCATTGAACTAGTCATTTCTTCCATCATGGAGTATAATGAAATTTCGTTGAAAATAAATGACGGGACTGATTCTGCTCCGTCTACTCAAACGAAGTTTTGTGTACGGCCAGGCTACGCTGCAGGCAACACAGCCTATCAACTTCGCATATCGTTGCCGTACGGCGTGTTACAACCGATAACGTAGTAACTAACCGATAACGTAGCAAACCCGATAACGTAGTAAAAATTTACCGATAACGTAGTAAATCAACCGATAACGTAGTAACGAACCGATAACGTAGTAAATTTTTCTAACCGATAACGTAGTAAAAATTTACCGATAACGTAGTAATTTTACCTAACCGATAACGTATCAACAAATTTACCGATAACGTATCAATGAACCAATAACCGATTAAATCAACTGATAACGTAGAAAAGTCAACCAATACCGCATCAAAACAACCAATAACATATCAATTAACTGATAATATCTGATTAAGCGATTCATTAGGAGCGATAGATCGATCGATTTATAGATAAATAAGTATTAGATAGATAGATAGATAGA
Organism: Ptychodera flava; assembly: GCF_041260155.1. NCBI lineage: Eukaryota > Metazoa > Hemichordata > Enteropneusta > Ptychoderidae > Ptychodera > Ptychodera flava. The sequence continues at coordinate 34,339,685 of NC_091946.1, read as the reverse complement.
TAGATAGATAGATAGATAGATAGATAGATAGATAGATAGATAGATAGAGGAATAGGTCGAGCAATATATCGATAAATAAATCGATCACTCAATCGATAGATCGATGGATCTATCTATCGATGTTTGATAGATGGTCGATCGATCGATCAATCGATCGATAGATAAATTAATTGGCAGATCGATCGATAGAACAAAGGATTCATCAATTCGATAGCAAGATAGATGAATTAATCGATAGATCGATCGATCGGTTCGATAAATTGGTCAATAGATAGATAGATCGATTTGTTATCACATTGTCTCGTACGAATTTTTTCTTTACTTCTATTTATTTTTTCCGTTTAGCATTAATTGTCACAAATTTCTGCAGCAAATTGTGTTTCGACTGTTTTCATGGTAGTACGGACGACTAAGTTGATCTAAATGTTGTTAAACTACTGGAATAGGTTTGGGAAGTTATTTCTAGTCTTGCTATAGTAGCTATACAGTTTAGTTCTAGTTGGGTAAAATCCAAAGAGATAGTATAAGTACCGCAATCACCGACAGCCAACATCGCAAATTTCGCATACATATTGTACACGTCACCGATAGAAGTAACTGCATATTAGTGATTAACCAAAGAACATTAATGAGTCATTCGTACAATTGACGATTTTTCGTGTTATTGAAAATCTCCATCGGGTGTATTTGAAAAAGGTAACCATATCAGTGATTAATATGCAGGAACAAATGTATGAGTGAACTCTGGTAAGGCCAAGAAAAATAACAAGCTCGTTTCTCATCTTACACATATTGCAAAAATGATGCGGTGACGCGGGTTTCTTTTCTCCTCAATTTTTTTATTCTTCAACAACAAGAACGCGCAAAAAACATGAAAACGACACAGGAATGCACGCAGAAATATATGCACAGCTGTGTTGCTTTAGTATTTTTGTATAGCAACAGTTCTGTTGACTTTTAGTGCAGCAGTGCACAGTTTTATAAAAGTGACGTATGTGTACAGTTCTGAATGGAATGTTATAGTGTCAGTTATTTTGTTTACAGATCTGTTTTATACAGCACTGTGTTATGCAACGCGTATTTTTGCGGGTTTTTAAAATTTCCTCATGAGCAGAAAAAAGGTTGACGTGGGGGTCTGAATTGACGCGCGCGAGGATGAGAAACAAACTTTTTATTTTAATTGGCCTATGCGTTTTTTCTATCAGCTCTATAATATAATACTCAATAATTTTGCGATGTCCTTGTAATCCTAATTCAAATAAGATATGACTTGACGCGAATCATGACAGAAAGGATAAAAAGGAAAGAAAAAGCAATATGTTGTCTACAAAATATGTTGACTTGGCTTGCTTACATGAGTAACTTGCATGATTCTGAAGAATTCCATTGAACAATGAGTCAAGATTTACCTGTAATTCAGTCCCAGGATGAGAGTTACATTGTAAAGACTTATTGTCATTTTGATATACTGACGTTGTAAGTAATGAAATTTTATAATCGGTCATGTTGAAAACTTTTTTCCAAGTCCTCCCAACTTAGAAAGTGTGTCGATAAAGACACTCACATGTGTGTTGTATCTTGAATTCATCCTGCAGGAATATTTATTAATTAGTTCGCATTTCCCAAATTGATGAAATTCGATTCATGATGTCTGAGTAATATCACGATTGTAACTCTGAAGGTGTAACTAATTGACTATATATAAAAATGAAAGATACAACACTCATTAATATTCAATTAGTTTCCATTTATTAATACATTATCGGTCGCTTGATAATTTATTTGTTGACTTGGTGCATTTTCAGTTGATTGGAATCTTTACTCTTTGACTTGGCTAGGTTATTGGTTGGCTTGATACATAATTGGTTGATTTAATACGTCATCGGTTACTTTGATACGTTATTGTTCTCTTGGGCACATTATTGGTTGATTTGATACACTATCAATCGATCGATCTATCTATCCATCGATATATATATATATATATATATATATATATATATATATATATATATATATATATATATATATATACACACACACACACACCAATCGTTCTATTAGTCAAGCAATCGATCAATTCATTCAATCATTCAGTCGATAGAAAGATCGATCGATTGATATATCAGTACATCGATAGATCAATCGGTCGATCTATCGATTGATCAATGGATTGATCGATCGATCGAGGATACATCTATCCCTAAGAATATATTCCCATTATTCATTTGATCCAATACATTGTCAGCTGGTTTGATACGTTATCGGTAAATTTGTTGATACGTTATCGGTTAGGAAAAATTACTACGTTATCGGTAAATTTTTACTACGTTATCGGTTAGAAAAAATTACTACGTTATCGGTTCGTTACTACGTTATCGGTTGATTTACTACGTTATCGGTAAATTTTTACTACGTTATCGGGTTTGCTACGTTATCGGTTAGTTACTACGTTATCGGTTGTAACACGGCGTAATTGAAAACGCTCAGAAAGGAAAAATTATATCTTGAATGCAGTACAAAAGTCTTACTTATTAAATTTAAAAGTATTTCAAAATAATATCGAACGTAACGGGTATCTAATCCTCACAGGGACTACAGTAGTACAACAAGTATCGGCTAGCTGCGATGCGATGGAAGTTCGAACACAAGAGAGATCCCGGCCTCACTGCAAAGTCGTCCCCTGCGCACCCGGCCCGATAGCAAACTACCTCTTGGTTTGATTCTGTTCTTTATATTTTTGTATAAAATTCATGATACATATCTGACTTTCACAACTGTACAATTTGCTCAGGCTGTAGTCTACAGACGATCGGAGGGAGCTAAGGCAGGCCCCAAATTTGCATGGACAATGCCCGGGACAATTATAGACGCGGCGGCTCGATGAGAAAGTCATTCACATAAACCTAAATGAAGTGATCAGTACAAAACTTTTAAACATCACTGGTTCTGAAAATTTATGATCAACGGTTCTGACCTACGGAATTTACACTGCGACGTTGTTTTTTGTGTGTTTGGCCAGCTACTAGACCTGTAAGGCTGTACTACATGGAGGTAGTAGACTGTACAAGTGCAGCGGGGTCGGGCCGAGATTGGTGTGTGGGGCCTGCAGCAAGGTAAAATTGACAGCGTCCATTGCAGAATGCCCGCGTGTTATCCTTTCTCGTTTGGGAGGAAATTTACCGCTGTATTCAGAATGCCTTTTTACCAGTATAAAAGCTCAGTAACTGATGCATCAAGAGCCAAGAGTCTGTAAATTCCTTAGCAGTAGCTCCATTGTTTTTTTCTAAATTTTCGCTGAGATACAGCAGTGCGTATACTGGTCCCGATCGTTCTGACTCAGGCGTTCACAGCTGTTTAGGGAGCCGTCATTATTTACGATCTGGGGGTCGGAGGAATTACATTAGAAACTCCGAAATTTTGAGTCGCACCCCAGCCAACCATGATGACTTTGAGTAACCCCCTCTCTAACAGAAAGTCTGGCTTACCTGAGCCCATGTAATAATATGTAGATATAAAAGCTCACCCAATAAGCAGTCTCCGACCATATATATAGTATTGTTAAATTTGGATGGGTAGCATGTCAATATGGTATGGTTAAATGTCCAAATGGTTGTTGAACTCAAGTCAAATAAAATATATTTCTGATAATATAAAGGATGAATTCACAACAGTTCAGTTTTGTCCTAGATCCTGTGCACTTATAGTGATATCTGTCGAGAACATTTCTCCATGACCCAGCCTCTCCTTCCAACCCTGGTAACGACTGCAGAAAACTACTGTGTGACATCATCATCACCACTGTTGATCCTCATCTTTAATGTCGCTGGTGCCATTGCGTACATGAACAACGATATCATTCTCATCGTCACTATCTTCTCTTTCATAATAAGTATTGCTAGTAGTAGCACCTACTTGTAGTTTTTTGCCTTGCTTCATCTAGTTGATATTTATTTGTACTGTCAGAGTATTTATTTTCTTTTTATTTATTATGTATCAGAGTAAAATATATAACTTATAATCAACCAATCATTATGTCATTGAGGACAGAGTAAGACAAAGAAAAACATTTTGAGCACCCCCTTATAACTTTCAATTTTTGAATGACCCCCAGGTCGTAAATACTGACGGTTCCCTTACTTGCTGCCAAAGGCCATCGCGTTCACTGCATTCGACAGCCTACCGTACATTGCCAAACTATGTTGCTTCGATTTCGCAATCACCTTGCCGCTAAAGCGACAATCAGCTGAAATTTAATACTTCAAGTTACTCAATTTTGATAGCTATTTGCCTACAGAAGTGAGCCAAGTGTATATAGTGTCGTCTTGATTTTACATCGGTACCCGAGTGACCAACTGCAGGTTGCGCATCGGTGCACTGCCGACTGCAGTTTGAATAATCCGTATATACCGCACACGGTACCAGAATAGAATGTTAGACTCCTCTGCCAAAGTTCTGTATCCTCTGAAACACAGTAGCAGTACGTATTTGAACGGAGAAGAACAAAATAAAACCATTCGCAGGTCATTCAGCCGGCGACCATGGGCGATTACCCGGGCAGTGTGGCGTGGCATGGCAAGGCCCCAGGAATGTTGCAGGCTCGATGATGTCATCAGTATCGGCGTTCTCGATCACGTGCACAGCCTACAAATTGTCAACAAACCCGCGCGGCAATCCAACTCGATCGGGCAATATTTAGCGTTTGTATGTCACTACAGGAGCACAAATTTGGCTTATTTCTTTACTGAACAACATTTCACGATGGATGTAAGAGAATAATATGTAATTTCGAACATAAAAAAAGGTTAAAAGTTACAAATACTGGGGCTTTAAGTATTTCCTGACTGTATGAAATTATCCCACTAAGGTCATCCTAGGGACATGTAAACCAAATATTAAAGCTGTCTGACCAGCGGTTTTGAAAAAACAAGCGACTCAACAGTTGACAGAGCGCTGCTGTGTTATAGGGAATACCTTTTGTGACACATGTATTGATGAAGAAGGTGGATATCTTTGATAGCTCATTTCATGATGGCCTGACCAAAAATGGAAAAAAATTCCGTAAAAATACAGATTTGCATATTTCATCAGACTATATTAGTCTATAATAGCAAATAAACGAGAGTTAATTACATTCTAATTAAAGTAAACAAGACTTGCTTAAATCAAGATTTACGTCATAAAAAAACAGCATATCTGTCAGGTTATAAAGAATCTTGAGCTGGTTATCCTTTAATATCAGTGTTTTCATCCTATTAATCAAGCACATTTTAACATTCAAATTAACATTGTAAGTAAGTTCTGTTGAAAAAGTTGAGACTGTATGTACTCAGAGAAAGCACACTGAAGAGACAAATGTTTGAAACTTAAGAAGTTCAAGGTCATCAAAAGCATTATAAGGAATCATGTTACACTTTCATTGCACTGTTTACACAGATTGCATAAGTGCTATAAATAGCACATGAGGAATCTTACAGCCCAGCTTTACCATAAAAACCCTATCACTTTGACCACTCATTTAATTGACCACTCTATTTTTTTTCTCAAAAAGTACTCTTATTTTATCCTTACCAAGTCAACCATAAATGGAAATTAGAACTTTCTCTATCTCTATTTATTTGACAACCCTATCATGACAAACTATTATGAGCAATTTCTTTTAGATAACATAAATGGTGGTTCAGAATATATCTAAGTTGGGATTCAGGAAAGTTGCCTTTAGATGTTTTAATCCTCAAAGATGGTAAGCATTTCACTATGAACTGTCAAAAAAAGTTGAACTTTCTGATAATTCCACACTAAAATTATTTTGGCTTTGATGATTTCCTAATTAATTCAATTATTTAAAATCATATTAATTATTTTTTTCTGGGTGAATTGATAGGGTTTATACAGTACAAGAATTCCATACAATGTAAGCCAAATTTTGACCAAAAATGACAAAAAAATTCCTTAAAATACACACTTGCAAATTTCATCACAATTTGAACAAATCTAAGTTGGGTTATCCCTAGGGACCTGTATACCAAATAACACAGCTGTCAGACCAGCGGTTATGAAGAAGAAGATTTTTTACCAAAAACAACTTTTTTGGCATTAATTTGCCTATTTTCAACAATATCAAAAAATTAAAAAAAATAGTTTCTCAAAATCATATTTTTCATCTACACAACAAATATCAAATCAGTAAGTACTGCGGTTCTCAAGATATTTGAGTGGACGGACGCCTCACAAACGGACATACATACATACATACATACATACATACATACATACATACATACATACATACATACATACATACATACATACATACAGACTGACGACGGACGTCGGACGGATACCCATCCCAATAGCTTCTATAGACTATAGTCTATAGTAGCTAAAACACAAGAAGTTTGTTTGCATTCCTTTGTTGGCATAATTTTCAAGAGCGAATAATTTTTTCGGCATATCTGATGATACTATACTGAAAACTGACCACCTTCAAAGGCCATGTCCTTAGGAAGAAATGGCATGGAAAGGATAGTTTTTCGGAGTTTTGAAGGAAAATTCTCATACTAACCTATCACGCTACCTTAAATGATTTTGGGTTGTCAGTTCACATACTCTTATGTTCAAAATTATTCCGCCAGGTATCGGCTGTTAACAATTATGATGACAAAAATCCCACTATTTGCTCCATTGAACTTGAAATTCACAATATTATTTTTTCTGAACTTTATTATCTACTATAGAGAGTCAAAATACTTCCACTCATAAAAACCAATAGCAACCAGTAACAGAACCCGATTTGAACACTGCCTGAACACGAATGGGCCTGGGCAGCGTTTCCGTTACAATTTCAAAACTTGCGTACGATTTTACGCAACTGACTTTTTATTTGCGTAAAATGTATTCAAAATGTGCACGGTAGGAATCAGTATCTGAAGTGAGCTGGGCAGTCTTTTCTGTAGAACTTGGGGGTTTCCTGTAATGCGCATGCTCTAATAACAAAAAACAACAACCTGGGGGGCTTCAAGGTGTAGCTGAACGTTTGCCATGCCGTGATGCATGTCCCGTATATGATCGTTGAGCAGCCCAATGAGATCATGTTCAAAGAAAATACCTTCTGACTACATAATTAGTGTTTTCAAAGGGCCAACAAAAAGCAGATACTGTTCAAAGTCCAGCGGGACCTCTCAAGAATGCAACCCGACAGAGTCTAAATGGTCACCCGTAAACCACTTTCCAAATAACATGCGACGTAATGACCATTAAGGGTGGACCATTTGATATCCTGGGGGGGGGGGCTTGGAAGATTTGGGGAAAAAAAAGATGCCAGGTGGAGTTGCTTGAAAAAAAAATCTGCTTTAAGTGGCTGATGGAAAAACAATTAATGACCATTGCGACTCGGAAAAAAAAATCTTGGCAATTGTCCGATGCACACTGCAGCATCAATAAAAATCAAGCAGTAGCTCTGGAGTTTTATAAAGCATAAACCATTTCAAGCTTGAGGAACAATAACTGAATATGAACAATTGTACAGTATACATGACCTTCTGATTAGAGGAAGTATGCTGAAATTGAAATTGCTCACCAGTGTTTTCCAGAAATGTGTAAATCTGAATGTATGGATTTTGTCAAAATACCACAAGAAGAGAGACAGCCTGCCATGAACTGGGTCAAGTGCACTCAGTCAGTCAAGTGGACTGTTCAACTTGCTAATATCACTCAAACCAGGACACTTGTCAGACAATGACATATTTTTTTCAAGCACAAGTAAATGCCTGGACAGTGTTCTCCCTGAATAAGGTAACAGGGGCGTGGCGCCCTCTTGTAAATTCCGAGCGCCCCCTTGCCAGAAATGAAAAAGATTTATTTTTTTGAAAAATAAAACAATAAAATGTACGGGGAAAAAAAGTTGACAGTGATTTACAAGCAAAATGCAAGCGTGAGCGTCGATCCTGCAGGCTGCAAACGTAATTCTCATCGATCTTGCAAATCTCACGAGTTTATGATGTCATCCGAGATCATAAGCCCATGTGCAACTCATTGATTGATGCACCGTCCCTCCACCCTTGTGGGTGGAGGGACGGTGATTGATGGCAGCCATATTTGCGAGGCACAGGCCGTATTAAACGTTAGCCACGGTCGGTCCCTCCATAGGGGCCGTGCATTAGGTAACCGACTTAGCTGTATAAACATGCCTAGGAACTTGAGGGTAACCAAGGACAGCAGAGTACTCTGAAGTTTTTATAGGAGGTTAGAATTTCGCTTGTGTATTCCTTCCCAAAGCAAAACGACCTATTGTTAGACTTGGTCGGACGTATACGTGTATCAGGCTGAGAACACATGAGCGTAAGTGTTATGGTGATAATTTTGACATCGATGAATAAATGTATGTCTGTCGCTATGTTTTCGTTTTCAAAAAATATAATCTTCATTGAAATCAGTGAACTGGAATAAAAGTATGGAACACTGTCTCAGATTTCTTTTCCTTTGAGCTTTTTATATGAAAAAATCTGAAAAAATACTCCCCAAGTGCCACCAAATAACACTATTTTAATCTCTGTTTTTCAAAAGCTCCAATGGCAGGAGGGGGACACCACCCTCCTGACCTCCCCCCCCCCCCCGCGACCACTAACGCGGTCGCTTATGGTGCTTCGCACCATGTCTTCACCCTCTTTAACAAAATCCTGGAGAGAGCACTGCTGCCATAAATGTACATGATTTTACAAATATATGTAGGATACCATCATCTCTTCTGATGACACCAGTGATGTTCTCAGAAAAGTTTTCACTGTAAGTTTGTTAATGCTTAATGTAGAACTCAGTAATCAGGTTGTTTGATTTGTATTTTCAGTGTGTTACCCATGGTATAAATAAGATCTATACACATATTTCTTGGAAAGTGAATCAAAAATGTACATGTATTTACATATCTTTATTTAGTTTCTTGAATATGTCTGTGTGCGATAGCACAGCATCTTGTTACTGGGTGTGAAAAACCAAGCAAACAAACATTGCACCGAAATTGGTAAAAAAAATATATCTCGAAGAAGGAAGTGAAAAAAAAAGTTGCCAGCATATGCCCTGTAGAAAAAAATAATTCATGGTGAAGCAGGTGGGAAAAAAAATAATGGCTCTCCACCAATCTTCCAAGCCCCTCCCCCCAGGATATCAAATGGTCCACCCCTAACTGTATTGTGTTACCAACAACGTAGACTCGATCGATTCTCGAATTTTTTGCATCTGTAGTGCCATTAATTGTCTGTACAGAACTGATTGACCTGACGTTTTGTGATGATGAAATACAATGTTGCATAAAGTGCTGCGGTCTGCTAAAGTCTAAAATGTTGCAATATCATGATAAATGTCACTTGCAAGCAGGTGCATATGTTCTATTTTTGTCCTGCATTAAACCACGTTCAGGCAATGTAGCCGAGTACGTCGTCTTCAAAATTTCTGACGTAAGTGGTGGTCCATTTGGACCACCTACAAATTGAATTTGGTGGTCCAAAATGAAAAGTGGTGGTCTTTGGACGCAAGACCACCGTTAATTTCGAGCCCTGACTTATTATATTCATTAGGGACCGAGCACAATTAACGCCAGGGGGCCGGAAGAGAAATTGGGGGGGGGGGGGGCCACGAAAAAAAATGTGTACTTGGGGTGGGCCATGAAAATTCCAGGGAAAGTAAGGGGTGGGCCACCAAAATTTTTTACACCTTGACAGACACAGAATATTTTCAAGCATTTTTGTTCCTTGTTGAAGCTGGAGTTCCTTGTTAAACTTCTTGTAGCATGATGAAATACCAAGTCTTAAACCTCACAATGCAGTTGTTATGTGTAAAATGAGCAATATTATTATTGAAAATTGACTTCATTTGTCAACAGTAATAATGGTTGGTAATGATACAGAGGCTCGGTTGAAACTGGTTATTTCATCATGCTATAGGAAATTTCCCTTATAGAACAGGAATGCCTGTCAGTACCATGTGAAATTAGCATTCACATGGCTAGTTGGCATGGCTTAATGCATGTGCATAGGGAAAAGGCAGTCAGGCAGTCCAAATCCATTTCAGAAGCATGTGGGTAACATGTGTATTGGCTGAAATATTTAAATGAGCTAGCCATTCACATACATGTGAACGAATGGTTATTCTGAATCCACTCACACGTATGTGAACGAATGGTTATTTTGAATGCACATATGAATGACAGGGTCATCCTGGCAGAAAAAGAGCACCATGAAAAGTACTGATTTGACACCCGATTATACTTATTTTGATGTTGCCGTTATGAATTTGATAAACATTGTTACATTTGCATGTTTGCAAGGTGTAAGCAAACATCAAAAAAGTGAAATCAAATTCCAGTAAAATCAAGTACTTTTTACACAGCTCCTTTCGGTGAATTATATGATACAATTGGTTGGAGATGTAATTTAACCATATTTGGCCTAAAACTAAGACAGGCCAAACAGAGTTAAAAGTAACTCTGACTCACCTGAACACAGCAAACACAAGCAGACTCACCTTTCCAAACGTTCAAATAACAAGTCATTGACAATGACATAGTCCCCACTTGTAATAGGAGTATTAGTCTTGATAGGGCAGGAAATGAGGTCATTAAGAAGTATCACTGGAGTGTATATGTTCAGATCTATGGACACATAGGTCTATGTCATTGTTCCCAATTTGAAACAAGAGGCATGTCTAAGTTATGGTTCTAAATCTGGAAAAAAGATCAGACCTTTAGCTGTATTGGCCAGCCAAGAAATACATATGTGCATAATAAATGAGGTACAACATGTGACATCTTAAGGTCTATTATCCTATCAAAATTGAAGCGTAAAAACTTGTGGTTACTGAGTTATGCATATATATGCATATTCAAGGTCAAAGGTCATCAAGGTCACGTGACATTTTGAAAAAAAACATTGTATTGCTAATTAATCCATATATGCCAAAATTCAGACCTCTAGCTCTATTGGCTTGCCCACAATTATATATGGGCATAATTAACAAGGTAAAGCATATGTTGTCATAAGGTCTCCCATCCTACTAAATATAAAGGACATAGCACTTGTGGTTACTTATTTATTGACATAATCGTGTATTTTAGGTAAAAGGTTATCGAGGTCACATGACATTTTGTCAAAAAATTTCTATCCTATAGTCTATCCCTATATACTAAAAATCATACATTTACCTCTATTGGCTTGTTCAAAATTAGATATGCACATAATTCATGAGGTACAATATGTGGCGTCATAAGGTGTCCCATCATACCAAATATGAAGGGTGTAGCACTTGTGGTTCCTGAGTTATGGACAAATATGTATATTTGAGGTCAAAGGTCACCGAGGTCACGTAACATTTTGTCAAAAAAAATTGTATTCCTAAGTTATCCCTACATACCAAAAATCAGACCTCTAGCTCTATTGGCTCGCTCAAAATTAGATATGCGCATAATTAATTAGGAACAATATGTGCCGTCATAAGGTGTCCCATCATACCAAATATGAAGGGTGTAGCACTTGTGGTTACTGAGTTATGGACAAATATGTATATTTGAGGTCAAAGGTCACCAAGGTCACATGACATTTTGTCAAAAAATTGTATTGCTAAGTTATCCCTATATACCAAAAATCAGACCTCTAGCTCTATTGGCTCGCTCAAAATTAGATATGCGCATAATTAATGAGGTACAATATGTGGCGTCATAAGGTGTCCCATCATACCAATATGAAGGTGTAGCACTTGTGGTTACTGAGTTTGGACAAATATGTATGTTTGAGGTCAAAGGTCACCAAGGTCACATGACATTTTGTCAAAGTGCCTGAGATATCTGCGTGAACAGATGGATTCACATGGATGGACTCACGGACTGACATGACCCAATCTATGAGCCCCCTGGACTTTATCTGTGGGGACTAAAAACTGTGTTGACCACTGCATCCTTTTTGCAATATGAATACGATGAGAAACTAATTTTTATTTTTTTTGGCCTTATACATGGGAGTCTATGGACTGCCTTATACATAGATGTCTATGGACTGCCTTATACATGGGAGTCTATGGACTTCCTTATACATGGGAGTCTATGGACTGCCTTATACATGTGAGTCTATGGACTGCCTTATACATGGGAGTCTATGGACTGCCTTATACATGGGAGTCTATGGAGGTGAAAACTAAAAAGTCCTCTAACACGGCCAAATTTGATCGCATTGTGAAACAAATCGATGTGCATCTGTATGAGGTAAGGTACTATCCTTGTACCAAGTTTGAACGAAATCGCTCCAGGCGTCTCTGAGATATCTGCGTGAACGGACGGACGCACGGACGGACGCACGGACATGACCAAACCTATAAGTCCCCCCGGACGGTGTCCGTGGGGACTAAAAAGCACAAAACATATCTGTAAGTCTGATGACCAATTTAATAAATTTTTGGCTTCAACAAATTTCATAGACACAGTGAAAAGTGATTTAGTCAAAGATTAGTTTTTAAAAGAGTTCATTTAACTCTGGCCAAGTCTTGTCTTTCATGTCCTATTTTGTTTTGAAATTTGACATTGAAGACTTCTTTACGTAAGTCATGATTATTCTTGCCAAATTTCTCTTGGGCCTTGGCTGACATGCACACTGAAATGAAACAGAAAGAAGAGAATGAACTTAGCAACATTTATTAAGAAAACAACTTTCTACTTGGCAAGGTATCAGCATATGGCAGCAGTAAATAAGGTTACTCCTTCAGAATCAAAAGTTACACTAATAACTTAGACTCAGCGGCGCTGCCAAAGGTCCTGAACACATTCTTCACTCGTTTTGAAACAGAGGATTTTTCATCTCAAATCTCAATCTAAAACAGTCATTATCTCCTGAGTTGGGATGTCTATTGAGACAGAGAAAGTAGCTAAAACTTTAAAATCATTAAATGTGAACAAAAGTCCAGGTCCTGATTGTATTTGTGGTCGCACCCTGAAGTTCTGTGCTGATCAGCTTAGTGTAGTCTTACAACACCTTTTCCAAGTTTCTCTTGATACAGTTAGTATTCCTGCCATATGGAAAAATTCTATAGTAGTACCAGTCCCAAAGAAAGCTAGCCCCAAAGAACCCAATGATTTTCGACCTGTTGCTCTTACTTCCCTGGTAATGAAAACATTTGAGAAAATAATTAAGTCCATTATTCTGACAAAGGTTGGCAACAAACTAGACCCCCTACAATTTGCATATCGATCGGGAAAAGGTGTTGAAGATGCTAAGCTTTTCATTCTCAATACACTGTACAAACACTTAGAAAAAACAGGTGCTCATGCAAGAATCCTTTCGCAGATTTCTCCAGTGCTTTCAACACAATCCAACCCCACATCCTTGCAGAAAAACTCTTAAAATTTAATTTTAGCAATCAACTTGTACTTTGGATTATTGACTTTCTTACAAATAGATCACAAAGGGTTTTTGTCAATGGTATTTTGTCAAGTATCATTCAAACAAATACAGGTTCTCCTCAGGGTTGCGTTCTGTCTCCTCTGTTGTACATCCTTTATACTGACGATTGTAGAAGTACACATGAAGGTAGCCATCTTGTTAAGTTTGCTGACGATAGTGCTCTGCTTACACTTCTACAGGGATCAGAATGTCACCATGGTCCCGCTCTTAGTGAGTTTGTTGAGTGGTGTGATAATTCGTATCTAAACTTAAATGTTAAGAATACTAAGGAAATGATAATTGATTTTAGGAGGCAAGAACGCAACCCTCCTACGTCCATTGTTCACGATCAAGAGTCGAGATTGTTTCGAAGTATACATACCTTGGTTCAATATTTGACAGCAAATTGAAATGGGATCATAACACCGATGCTATACTGAAGAAGGGGCAGCAAAGATTGTACTTTTTAAGGAAACTGCGTTCATTCATGGTTGATAGACAAATTTTATCTCTTTTTTATAAATCTTACATTGAAAGCGTTATCTCATTTTCATTCATTTGTTGGTATCAAAATTTGTCTGTTAAAAACAAAACTTCACTTGATAGAATTGTTTCACTTAGCTCAAAACTAATTGGTATACCCCAGAGAAGTCTTTCTACGTTTTATAATCAGCAAGTACTCAGGAAAGCCCGCTCAATTCTTTTGTCTAGTGATCACATTTTATCAGCAGAGTTCGACACACTTCCCTCTGGTCGGCGTTTTAGATACCCGGCTTGCAGGTCAAACCGGCGCAAGTTGTCATTCATTCCAACCGCTGTGCGGCTTTTAAATGATTCCTAAACTGTTTTTTGTATAGTCCTGCGTCTCCTACCATTTTGTATATTTGTATTATATATTTTTGATGTTGTATTTGAGCCACGCTTTTTAATTGCCCGTGTTTGGGATAAATAAAGTTCTATTGAATTGAATTGAAAATAAAGTTTCAGAACATGTGTGTGATTTGTTACATACACATAGAGGAATTTTTTACATACATCTTTGGGAGTGCAAAATTAATACATTGAAAGTGTAACATATATGTCTAGAAATGTATTGGTTTGTGTATGTTGTATTGACTTGACAAGTTGCCACAGCCACTATACCGATTAATTTATGTACATCTTTACAAAGTGAGGCACACAGTCCATGTAGCCGACAATGAGATGCAAATGATATGCGGTTAAGGTCTCCTCTACTAACTTTCAGCTGGTTGCTCACTTTCTACTATTTTTATAGTATTTTATACAAAGGCACAGACTTACCTACAACTTAAAACTGATAGTGATTTTGTAGCTCATTCTTTACTATTTTTTCATAGTTTTTGGTAGCCGGTAACAGTTACTTCGTGTTCGTGTCGGCTACATGGACGATCTGCCCAAAGTGAGGGCATCACAATTCAAATTTGAATCAATACAAGAATGTATGTTTATACATGAGGCAAACAAATTATTGAACTCATTAAAAATTACAGCTGCTGTTCCTTGAAAATTAAGACGTATCACATTTCTAAATATTTTTTCCGTCTTTCAATACAAGGCTTCTTACCTGGCAATATCATATTAACAATGGATTATGTATAAAAGAAGTAAAAATGCAAGTAAGACCCGGGTGGTACAAACTATCATAAGTTTACATAGCCATGTTCATCTTACGATCTACCGGTAGTTTTTTTTAAATATTTTCATTTCGCCTATTTTTTTATAGCAGTATTTTTGCACTGAGTGAGACCATGGACGCAAACTAAGCTTAGGCGTTGTTCAAGCCCAGCTTTGTTTTGCGTTAATGGCCACACTGTACACCTCACTCCGCCCTGTCCAGGGTATACAGATACGTACTTTCTTTTCACCCCTAAAGCTCAGGTTAAAAATGTCGGGCCATATACAAAACCAAGCTTCCTAGGAAAACATCAATGTGCAGAGAAAAGCCTCTCTATACGGCATACTAATTTCGTAATTGCCCTTTATAAATATGCATTTCAAATACTTACCGGATGAATGGAAAATTATCGTCCACGACGACTTGCTATCTCGGTCACTGCATCCAACACTGTCGCGGGGAAATACACTTCACCTTCATCATCAGAAGTTCATGCCAACTGAAACATTACCACTTAGACCTAACTCACTTGCTGTTTTGACTAAAAATGTGTCGTCACTGGGGGAAGAAATGACCGAGAAATCAGCCATAATTCGTAAGATTCAGCTGGTCTGAACAGCCATTACTTCAAAAAAATCTGCGCAATCTCATTTGAGAGATGCAATGTGATATCCGATAACGATCGTGTGGGAACACAAAGCATTCGAAAGGTCAAGGGTCGTGATCGTCGCAAAATTTTGACATTTCAAGTACGCGTAAACTTTTCTTTTAGATTTTTCTAATAAGCAAAAATTGACTTTATATGAAGAGATCAGTTAAAATACGGACGTCCAACACACTAAGTGAACCCTGTTGCAATTCTGATCAGCCTCGTCAAATCCCAGCGTACTCATTTACGGGACCCTTACGTTCATACCCTGTTCACTCTTCCAACACAACTCTTTCCAAAGTCATGACATCATACATCGTCAGAACCGTTAGTCCATCCGGCTCGACTTTTGAACGGTTTGGGGGATGAACAGTACCTGTACTGCGTTTCCATTAAGTTTTGTGTGAGTTGTAATCGCGAAAGTGTTACAATGGCAGATGCAGAACCGTCGCAAGTGTGTTCGTCGTTGTGTGATGATCTGACGTACATGTACATGACTGCATAGCCAGTTGCTGACGGACGTACGCGAAAACGTGGACCGTATGGAAAAATTTAATGACAGATCCAACCATATTACGTCTGGAAATGTGAGTACCTTTCAATAGAATGCAGGTTCCGATCATATGGAATATTTAGCGGTGAACATGTGTTTATTATTGCACATTTTGAAAATAAAAATAAACGATGTTTAAAATTTGATCTGTGCTGATTTAATTTAGAGGCTGCTCACAGACGTTTGCAGCCATCTGCATGACTTCCCTCTTGTCATATTCATTGGTTTATACTGAAAATCCTTGGTCTCGTTTTTTTGAATGGAGATGAATGAAACCAATGCTAATTATATTTAAGGGATAGGCTGTAACTTCATAATTTTGGCAGAAATTGTGTTCTTCGTACATCGACTACAGGTTTTTCTCTCTTTTCAAAATTATGTTAGCCAGTATTGCTAATGTTATTCTATTTTCTAAAACACGTTCAAATATCCAGTCTTCACAACCTGTATTATGTACAGTCAGCATTGTTATTGTTGGTAAACACATTTTGGTCTGGACTAAACTTCAATTGAACACAATAACAGTGAACTTTTATAATATACATGCACACAAAGTGTATGTTGGTTGTATTGATAATATCAACGAGCTAATTCAACTTAAATTTGTGAACCAATAAAGTAAGTGCAGTTGATACATAACAAAAATATTAACAAAATCAAAAACTTACAGCTTTATACTGTCACTTTAAAATGGCAAACCGTTGCTTCTGTATCCACTAAATATTTAAGTCTGAGAGCAATTTAACTGGTAAATGTGACCCATGTTTCACCTGAAAAACTTAACCCAAGTAAAAACAACTCTACACATGAATGCCGCCTAATTTATTTAAATTAAATAGACAATAGCGATATGAAAACATGAGAATTGACAACAAGTCAGTACTTGGAGTTTATTAATACATGTCTAAATTTTTACTGCCACATGTGTAAACTACTATTCAATCCATTGACAATCTTCCCTTCTATTATGAATTCAATATGACTGCTAATGAATGGTTACTTCACATGGCCGAGTCTGATTTCACATGCATAGCCAGTGATGAATGTTCAAATTTTAACATGCCATATTTCCAAAACTGGCATGTGGCAGGTTGGACTGCTATGGACTGCCTATTTTTCGTCAAATAACCATTCAACCTGTTCCACGCAGGAATGTGGACTGGCTAATAGGCAGTTCAGAACTAGAATACGTAGTGGACACACAGGAAAAAAATACTGAAAAAAAGGGAGGAAAAATGGCATTAATGGGTCTTTTATAGTTAGCCCATGAAGGACTATTCCAAGTTAGCCCATGAAGGACTATTCCAATGGCAGACTGTCATTACAGTGGAGTAACATTGAATATCTTGGGTAGTCATAGAAAGGCAGACACTGGGTTGTGGAAAGTGCATTGAAATCACAATGGTCATGTTATACATTTTTCCCCAACATCTGAAACATCATACAGATACTCAGTTGAAGTAAAGTTATTTTATTTGTTTATTATTTATATATTTATTTGTTTATTATTTATTTCAAGAATGCAAGAATGTTGTTTTCACTAAAGCATATATTAAAAGTTATAAGGATTATATATGTGTGTACAACTTTGTACCTATGTAATCTTTCTTTTTGGGGAGGGGGGCCACAGAAATTTTGTCGCCGGTGATGGGGGGGGCCACTAAAATTTTTGCTGGTGTTAGGGGGGGGGGGGGCGGCTGTAAAAAATATGCGCACCACATATTTTTTCTTCCGGCCCCCCCTGCCGTTAATTGTGCTCGTTCCCTTAACCATAGTTGACCTCATCATTTCCCTGTAGCCCCCTTCCACCCCCTTAGCTCTGATTCGCTTTGCAGATAATTCTCCTCCATGGACAGTTGACAACATCGTAATTAATCGCTTGTCATGCCACGCAACAGCATAAAGGTCACCCTTGGTTTGAAAAATAGAGGGGACCCAGACATGACCCTTACCTTCAACACCTTGGACTTGAATGTATCCGGGAGACCCTTCCTACTTGGCTTTACTGTACCAAAGGCGCCAATGCCCATTCCCTTTAATTCCAAAAACAAAGTGGGGCTGGTATAAAAATTATCAACCACAAGGTGGCGTCCCTTTTGCTCGTAGCGGCTTTTCAAAAGTCCGGATACTTCACCTTCCCTGTGTAGAGCTGAAATCTTACAGCATAACCAGAACGAGACTCTGCAAGGACGGAGCTTTTCATTCTTAGGGACTGGACATATATTACAGGGGGGGGCGGTGTTTTTTGAAAAACCGCTGCGTAAAAAATAGTGACCCTTCAAAAGTTCATGCACAAAAATTAGTGACCCTCCCCCTTATCCGTGCATGAAAATAAGTGACCCTCCCCTGTTACTCAATACCCCCAAAAAACCCGCAATGTGTTAAAGACCCCCTTCTGACTTGCTATACTTTTTAAGTCGCCCTCCCGAAAGGAAGGCAAAATGTGGCCGATATAACGCGTTGTCCAAGAAATATCAAATCATATGTGTGTGATAATTCATGTAAATGTACTTTGCTTGAAGTGGCAGATAAAAAGTGCATGCCTGTACAAAAATGTAATTTTTAGATTTTATCGATAATGTTGATTCACTATACATGTAGTCGACTATAAGAAAACTACGAACGTGTATTTTCCAGTATAAAACTAGCTATATCTGTTCATATACAGATGTTTAATAACTGATATAGATATACTTGATTAGCATGGGTTGTTTACAAGTGCACATGTGAACAAGATATTTGATTTTGGAATTTCTGTCAAAATGTTGATCCACTATACATGGGAGTCTATGACAAAACTATACATGGGAGTCTATGACAACACTGTCAAAAAATTTTCAGAATTAAAAATATGCTCTATTTGTGTATATATGACCCTGAATAATTGACATAATTGTGCTTGATTAGAAGAGGGTGGTAACACGTGCATCTGTGTACAATAACTTTGTTTTTGGAATTTCTCATGAAATGTGGATCCATTATACATTGTAGTCTATGAAGAAACTATGAATAATTTTTTTTAAATACAAAATTTGGCAAATCTGTGTATTTATGTATGCTTGATTATTGATATTTATGTTCTTGATTAGACTAGAGTGGTTACAAGTCCATGTGTGTGTAAAAAATTTGATTTTGGATTTTCACCGAAATGTTGATTCACTATACATGGCATTCTATGGTGAAACCCTATGAATAATTTTTTTCCAATACAAAAATAGGTAAATCTGTGCATTTATGTACACTGAATTATTGGTACTAATGTTCATGATAGACTAGAGTGGTTTCAAGTCAATGGTTGTGCAAGAAATTTGATTTTGGCATATCACTTAAATGTCGATTCACTATACATGGCAGTCTATGATGAAACTGTGAATAATTTTTCCAATAAAAAAATAGGAAAATCTGTGCATTTATGTACACTTGATTATTGGTATTAATGTTCATGATTAGACTAGAGTGGTTTCAAGTCAATGGTTGTGCAAGAAATTTGATTTTGGAATTTCACCAAAATGTTGATTCACTATACATTGTAGGCTATGAGGAAACTACAAATAACTCATAGGTTATCTGATCCTAAATTGTTATTCAAAAGTTGTTCGACCTGAAGCTTCCAGTTGTTATTGATGACACTATGCACTATTCTGAACAGTTTGTATTCTGTCAATGTCCTCAAAAAATTAAAAAATGTACATACAGCGACATGAACGTTTGACACCGACCTGTACCCAATGTATTGTCAATGGGAGAATGATGTCAAATAAGTAATCTCCCAAATTGTTAATGAAAGAGTTATCATAGGGGACAGTTATGCACAATAGAGTTGAATAAGTAGAAATCATGACAACTTAAATCAATGTGGCTGCTTGGATCATCAATACATTGTTTATTATACCTGGAATTTGCGCCCGAAGGGCTCGCCGAAAATGGTAATGGCAGAAAATGAAAGTGCCAGGAGGTATTTTTTCTTTTTTCAGTATTCCATAACGTGCACATGCAATTTCAGCTTTGATGCATGAAAAAAGGTGACCCTCCCCCATAGGCTTGCACAAAATTTTATGACCCTTCAAAATGCTTGCGCGAAAAAATGGCGACCCACCCCCAAAAAACACCGGCCACCCCCCCCCTGTTATTTGTGTCCAGTCCTTACTTTTAGGTTTCTTGGGAATATATTGCTTGAACGTGAGACGGCCTTTGAACCCAAGCATGGTTTCATCAACGGATAGTTCCTTTCTTGGGTAATACGCGAGCTCCCAGTTTGAGGTCATTCGATCGATGAGAGGACGGATTTTAAAAGTGGGTCGTATCCTTCTCTGCCGCGTTGTCATTGAAGTGAAGACACGATCTTATGAGTCGTACTTCAATCTAGACATCACCAGCGGAAATCCCGGAGTACGGGTAAAACATCCTGCCGCCAGTGACTTTCCGCGGAGGGCGATTTCATGAGACCCATGGCGATTTCAACTGCGATGAATGCTCTCACGTCGGCTGAATCGATCGGTGACCACTTCCGGAACATTGAATAAGGACGGAGCTCGCGCTGTTGCGTGTAGATGTGAGGTTCCGCATATAAGTTGGTCTGCGTGACGATCATGTCGAGGACTTCTTGGTCAAAGTTAGCCCTGCGTACAGGTCTGTGTGTTCCCGGCCTTATACGGCCTCCACCACCGTATAACACAGGGAACACACAGACCTGTACGCAGAGCTAGGTCAATGTAAACTAAAAATAATGAGCTGGACTAAAATTTGCTGTGTCAACCAATGGTCCGGCCTGGTCCTCGCGAAAACACGGAAGAAAGTTCGGTTGATATGCTACGTCATCGTCTTCAATCCAGTTGTTATCGGGCAGCTCGTCGAGGTCTTCCCGGTCCCGTAGTCTTTCCGCAGCCGTTACCAGTCCGTCAAGTTCCTCCGGTGTAAAGCCTAACAACTCCTCGTCAGAATCATCATCGTCTTGAAAAATTTCCACTGAACGATCAACTTGGTCCGCTTCTTCAGCGGTAAGGGGAATCCCCTCGCCATTTAAATAGCAATGGCACAAATGCAATTAATATTTACGACTTGCCTGGTGGGAGCAGGATGCAAATAGAAATTTCAAATGTAGATTTATTCAGGTCATAGGGTGGAAAAAGTAAAATCACATGACACAAAATTGCCTAATATATATAGTCAATAAAGATCACCCCTATGGGGCCAATTGGGTTATTTTCGAGAATTACAAACAGCATATTTAATGAGAAGCCGTTATGTCGACATATCTCGATGAGGGCGCCAAACAAGATAGGGTCATAGGTCGACATTAGTCGACCACGGCGCCCGAGGGCGCTGTCGACAAAAATTGCCCAAGGCGTTGAGAGGGTTTATTTTTACCTTCTCGTGTCTATTTATAGACAGAGAAGGTATTAGAGTTGAAAAACCAGTATGCTGGGTGTCAACTACTTCCGTCTGTCAAGACTTCCGTCTGTCAAGATCCGTTGACGTCATGCCATTGTGATGGGTCATATCATAAACTGGTGGGGGTGTTCATGGTTCAGGTTGAGGTGCAGGAGAACGATTTTGAGCTGTGACAAAAATCAAAAGGGACTTAGCGGCATAGCCACAGTGTTAAGCCTTTCTCCAAGGTTCTTAGTTGACTACGATCTATTACAGACTACTGAGCTGACGTTAGGGGTACTCACTTTGTGTTTGCTCACTCTGTGTGCGCTAGTGTTTGGTACTGAGTTGTGTGGATATCCCCTCATGGCCTCACGTGATATGGGCCTGTTGCATAATCTGCAGATGATCATATGCCTCTGAGTCTGAAAACGGTCATTGTGTAAGCCTGTCGGCATTTTCCTTGCATTTTTTCTCATTAAATTTTGCAAAATATCGGCGAGTACCTCAATATTTCAAGATAACTCTTTCTTCCCAATCGTTTCCTGGAGTTTCAGAGTCATATGAACGAAAATGAGTGAAAGTTTTAGACAGGAAAATCGGACGTCGGCCATGTTCATTGTTTACAGTACAATCAGAAGTTTATGTGGAGGAAATAACTAACAAACACTGTTCATGATCAGCTATAAAAAACAATGAAAATGTTTATGATCAAAAGTTTTTGAGATGCGCACATTTTAACAAATACAGAAATTATTAATATTATAAATATAAGACCAAACTATTTTTTCAGGGATGGGACAGGTTGGAAATGAGGGGTGAGAGACAACAGCACTCCTATTGCTACATGTGGATGCAGCCACACCATTTCATTTACAGCATACTTATTCACTGTGTTGTGTTCAAGTTCCATATTGTACTGACTGTCATACAAGGATAACATAAGCAAAGCAAATCAAATTAGAAAAGGATCAATGCTGTTGTGTGGATTTTGCTGAACATGGCTGATTTTAATATTTCGCCCTATATATTTGGTATCCAGCAAAGGCATATTTTGATGTAAAGTCAAAATTAACACTACATTGCGGACAATATATGTTACCGTTTCTGCATGAACTTTTCTTTTTTAAATTATAGTATAGTAGTACTTTGAACAGATTAACAATTATCGTGATGTCAACCCATAATTTTACATCACAAAGACTGTAATTCTGCCAATTTTCTTTTATTTTTCAGTCATTTTATAAATTTTGTACTGAACAAGATGATTGAACAAATTGCAATGTTTGAATTTGTAAACTCAAAGAATAAAAAATCCTTTGGTCACAGATTAAATTATTTTTTGAAAAGATATTTACTCTTAAACACTTTTAGCATATATTCTTTACACGGTCATGTATTTCAAGGAAAATATGCCTATTAAAAACAGTAATTTCTTCACTTTCAATTTTTTTTTTCAATACTATGACAATTATCAGCCATGAGGTTATACAAACACAAGACCAGATAATCGTTTTCATCTTTGGAAAATCCATTAAAAACAGTTAAAAGTAACTTAAAATGATCACTTGGTATACATTTAATTTACAGATGCCAGGTTGTGTATTTCACATGCACTCAGGTCAGTAGGGAAGTGCGTCATTACTATTTTGGACTGTTAATTCTTATTTCTGAATTATTTAACTTTTTTTTCCATATTGAACTATCTTTAGGCAGTTTATACTGTAGCTTAGAATTTTTTTGATTGATGTATTTAATCATCTTTTGGGTTCTTTGGGTCCATATCCCACCTCATGCCCCTACATCATCAACTATTTACCAACAACTCCATGCCAACAACCAATTACCTGACCTGGCCACACATTAGAGAAGGTACAGCGTCATTGACGGTATTTTCATTTATCCGTCCCGTCAAAAAACAGTTTCAGTGTTCAGAAATACTCTGGGAGAAAAAATGATTTGCTGCATTATTTAATTCTCTGAAGTCATTTACTTTAAACCTGAGAAAAAAAATATTATCTTTCACATGAACATCTTGCTTTGGCTACTCTGAGGCTTGTGTTACTGTAAACGGAGCTCACTATGGGCAATGAACAGTTCCTACTACTTACATATTCGAGATATAGCAAATTTTGTCGGGGAAATTATTTAACAGTTACCTGTAGACTACTAGTACCATGAGAAGTGAAATCATACTTTTAGGTGAAATTCCAATATCATAAAAGTTATCCACATCTGAACTTTCAAATACCCTATTTGAATCAAGCACATTTGTATCAATTGTCAAACACCTATAAAAGCACAAATTAACATTGTAAAAATATATTCATAGTTTTGTCATAGACTCAAATGTAATGCGAATCAACATTTCGGTGAAATTCCAAAATCCAGTTTCTTGCACACATATCAACGGTTAGCCATCCTAGCCCTAACTAAGTAAATTAATTATAAAATGTCCATGAATACACAGTGTTGGCTTGTTTTGTATAGGGAAAAAATATTCATAGTTCACTCCCATGTATAGTGGATGAACATTTTCGGTGAAATTCCAAAATCATATTTCTTGTACACGTAATATGCACCTTTAACTATCATATTCTAATCAAGTACAATTATGTTAATTATCCAAGGTCGGTATATGCACAAGTATAGCAAGTTTTTCATTGGATAAGAAAATCATTCACAATTCTATCAGAGACTCCCATGTATTGTGGATGAACATTTTTGGTGAAACTCCGAAGTTCAAATTTTGTACACATACTAGTTGATAACAATCCTATTCCACTTAAGTGCATTTATGTCAATTATCAAATGTCTATAAATCCATCGATTTTGATACTTTTGTACTGAAAAAATGATTGCACTGTTTTCTCATAGACTACCATGTATAGTGAATCAACATTATCAACAGCTGATTATAAATATAATTAAATCCAAATATCAAAATTTTGAACACACACGCTTGCATAAAAATATTGCGATCCACCTGTAATTTCTGTCCAATCGCTTTGAGGGGTAATTTGAAGGGAAATTCGAACATTAATACCTTGTGAGTTTGTAAGAGGGGTCATTTGAAAAAAATGATGCTATCCCCCTCTAGAGATATCTTGTGTGTGCAGCTTTACCGTACTCAAGCAATTGGGGTCATGAAATTTTTGTCATCTTAAAAGAGGGGGCTATCAATTTTTGGTGCAATGGGTAGAGGGTTCACTTATTTTGACTGATGCGTAGGAAGAATTTGCCGACCCACCCCCGGGCATAATAACTGAACGTTCCCTAAGTGCCAGTAGAAACTACTCACCCATCACATCACTGTTTTAGTCTGGTTCCCTGACCCATTTTCCCCGGTAGAGGGCGTGGGGAAAAATAGGGACCCTATTTTCCCCCACGCCCTCTACGGGGAAATGGGTCAGGGAACCAGACTAACCACTATTTTTGAACCATCAGTGTTATTTCTATCGAAAATACACATATCTTAGATTTAAGTTCTGTAAAGTAAAAATTCGATTTGCTGAAATATCCAGGCTCTTATGTACAGACTTGTCCATGAGAGTTCTAGGGATCTACCGATGCGTTTGGAGACCTACCGTTGAGTTTTATGGTGATAGGCGATCGTTTTCTCTCGTCTTGCCATGGCTCTAGCCTACTTCCTCGACGTCGAGGATGATGGTGAAAGTGACTGGTCTGCAATCCCTAAAATATGCTAAAGATAAATTTTGTTGAAATACGTTTGGTTTTGTTGGTACCTGTGGAGGGACTGTGCTGTAACTGGAGTAGGGCAGAGTACGCGAGGTAAGAACAAGGGAAAGCACGGCCGATTTCTACAATCATGTGTAAACCAGCTCCATTCACAGTGGTCCAGAAAGGATGCTGCCAAGGACACTCCGATACTTGCACTATGTGCAAAAGTCAATTATTGGCGGTTTTAAGGGGCTGGAGTTCAAGCAACACACTGTTACTAGTACCATTGCTGGGAACTGGTTAATTGAACCCCCAGCCGATTGGACCAAAGTCAACAGAGATTATTAAACATTAACATGTTGTTAGTCATCTAACGTCCTGTAGGTCTTTACACAGTAGTATCCTGAAGTATTTCGGTCAAACAAACAGGTCAGCAGCAACGTGTAGCTGTTTTGTGTTTCGGCAGTTTACTATAACTATCCGTCTAGGCTACGAGTTTATTTCTTCTCGAAAGAGAAAGGCAACCTCAAGAATGAACATACACGAATCCCATGAATGTATATAAAGACCAAGCATATAAGCATATATGAAAATCAAATTAAATAGTCCTTGTATTTTTGAAACGTATAATTAAGTTGGTTTTGTTGAACGATGTCTCTACAAAATTTAAGTTTTTACTGGAACTGAATGCTACAGTTACCAAATGAATTTCGACGACGTGACTTCTCGTTTATATATAGCCCTATAAGAAACAGGTTTTCATTTGTAAGCAGTTCTGAAATGCATTCAACTGTTTTTCCATTTTTCCCATAGCGTATGAATACCCCAAACCATGTGACTTTGACCATTCCCTGTGCCAGTGGCAGCAACTTGACGATGACGAGCATGACTGGACGTTGCAGTCTGGCAACACGTCAGCCTCCCGCCCCGGCTTCGATACTGGACCTATTTCCGACCATACACAGGGAAGTGGTGGAAGTGGGCAGTACCTATTCCTCGCGTTTACTAATGGCCATGGAGAGGAGGCAAGACTAGTCAGTTCACTCATTAACCCATCATTAAGTGATCCCTGCACTGTAAGTGGTCTCAATTCCATTGTTGATTTGTAGTCAGTTGTCTTACGTTGTAATAACTATGAAATAATCTCGAGAACGTAGCCCTCTCCTTTGCTGATGTCATTAGTGGCAGTATATCGTTGTTGCAAGTGATACTGTTACAGCACTTTCCCATTTGTCGATGAACATTTATTTTCATTTTAAAGAGAGCACCATACACTCTCATTTTTGGGTGTAAGTGGAATGTTTCATTTTTACAGTAAATATGCTATACATTTAATTCTCCTGAGAACAAAGTGGTCGAACTCTCGATATTTCGATTTACCTTTCACAATGCTTTCTATCAATAGATGGTTTTCTACTATTACATGGTTGGATATCTTAGCCTGAATATCTTCTATATATACAATGAGTCGAGATATCTAAGGAAAGCGTGGAGTAAGTTCGGATATCAAGGGAATTCTTGGACTCGAGGCAATGTGACATTTTATGACGTAACGAGACCATTTGAGGTACGACTGTATACTTTAACCCATGCTGTATTCCCCGGCTATGAGTATGATCTTACAAGGAAAGTGTGACAAGAAAAATCAATGGCTTACACAAAATTATTACTTCTCATAGTACCCTCCTTTATAGGGAAGTCACAAAAGCATGTTGTATGTACATCTATATGGTAACAAATAATGGAATTGCAATCGGAGCAAATAAATAAACGATGAATAAATATATAACAAATATAGGGTTAAATCTTGGAGAATTTTTTTATGACTGCAGGTTTTTTAATCTTTGACCGTACATGATGCAGACGAAAGAACAAAATATGCAACGAGATATTATTACAAAACTTTCTTTATGTCTTCGTCTGCACCCTCTCTCTCTCTCTCTCTCTCTCTCTCTCTCTCTCTCTCTCTCTCTCTCTTTCTCTCTCTCTCTCTCCTCTCTCTCTCTCTCTCTCTCTCTCTCTCTCTCTCTAGGTCATAGTTCAGGGACATGATATACTTAAGTTGGAAGGTTCTATTGCACTAGACGACATTTCGTTTCTCGGCGGTTGCATCAGAGGAGGTAAAAATAAATTTTAAGCAATTTTCAATGAATTGTGCTCTGTAAACTCTTTTGCAGAAACATAAATTTAGTGTTTGTAAATAAGAAAGTGACAACGTTACCAAAATAGAGTCATCCACCATTCTGACAACCAGAAAAATTTCAGAATTGCTAAACCAAATCATTTCAAGAACGGTTCTATCTTTTCATGATAAAAGTTACTTTGAATTTCTTGCTTATTATTTTTACGAATTCCCAAATTCGAACACTTTCGAATGTTTTACTGAACTCGCGCGTTCATTCCCAACACAGGTTAAACGATCCATGACATTTTTACGTTCACAGACTTACAAACACAAACTAGAGTTTTACGTGTGATAACAGTTTTAACGAGTCCAAACGACTTTGTTGGAATGGGTGAAATCGGTACAGACAAAGTGTGACGCCGTATCTTGGTGAACAAAATCATGAAAGACAGTGCTTATTTATGGGTAACATTCAGAACACAGCACAAATCATCCATTTTATACATGAAAAATTATTTCCCACATCGATGAACCCCCTTTTGATTATTTTTTGTTGAAGAAAACTTCCTGAGCAAAAATTTTTTCGTCTCCATGCTTAGGGATTTTTTTTTTCTGTGAACTAAAATCTTTTAGTTACTAAATTCTAACCGGAAGAATTAATTTATATTACCCTCATCTCTCTCAAAAAAGGCAGTTTACGTTTGGTCAATCCAGTCTCTGGTTCCCAGAAAGAAGGACGGGTAGAGATTTTCCTACATGACCAGTGGGGGTCAATATGTAGTTTAGGAACCAGCTGGGACTTGGAAAGAGAAGGAAAAGTCGTGTGTCGACAGCTTGGGTATCAGAGCGCCGAGTCGACCCGATCGATCGATTCCGCCCCAGACACCACGCCAATTCTGCTAGATAATGTCAAGTGCAATGGTACCGAGGCAGCTCTGGTAGACTGCACCCATGATGGGTACGGTGTCGTTGATTCGCGATGCACTCATCTTTACGACATAACGTTGCAGTGTTTAGGTGAGTTTTCTTATAACGACTTTTTTCATATTTTGCATACACAAACGAACAATCTCATTGTAGTACGGATAAACTCGAGATTTGACTTTTTGCCTGCTCTCGCGAGATATCGCGCGGGTCATTATGAAGTAACGTAAGGTAAAAGTGTTTAACAAACGATCTTTTATTTCCATGCTGCTCAGCTAGATCCAAGTTGTCAGTTTACAGCGTTCATGTTATTTAGCTGAGTGGGCATTGAATGTCCAGAGTTTGGCGGACATGTTATGGTCGCACTCCAAGATATTCTTTGTACATCAGAATTAAACTCATACATGTAACTTTTACAAGTGCAATGCAAAGAAGAGTCGATAAACATATTTTTACAAGCAAAGATGCAATTAAATTAGTTTGGAAATAAATTCATGAACATTTTGTAATAAAGTCGCGAGGGAGTAATATTGTCATTTTACCTGTACATGTATACGTTACGTATAAAATCACATCAATGCCCATTTCAGAGGGCTGCGTGGACCCTGGTACTCCTACCAATGGTCGACAGACTGGTTCACCAGACTTTTCTCACGGCTCGGATGTGACTTTCGTTTGTAGCAGCGGATACGAAATAGAGGGTTCAAGTTCAATATCCTGTAACGATGGCACCTGGAGTGCCCAGATACCATTTTGCTCACGTAAGTTTTTTTTAAAATAAATAACAAATTTACGATGTGAAACGACGATGTGAAATGAGTTGTCTAATATCTTACTTCCGCATGGTCTATGAATTCCGCGAAAGTATGTATATATATATATATATATATATATATATATATATATATATATATATATATATATATATATATATATATATATATATATATATATATATATATATATATATATATATATATATTATACCGGTACAGGAGGTACAGGATACCTTCAAGATATTTCAGTCTTTATATATATATATATATATATATATATATATATATATATATATATATATATATATATATATATATATATATATATATATATATATATATATATATATATATATATATATATATATACGTACTTACTTACTTACTTACTTACTTACTTACTTACTTACTTAGCCGGCTATTGAACCACTCTTTTTTTGGAGTGGAGATTTAGCCGAGCGGTTCTCTCTGTGGCCTCTCCGCTAGGCGACTGATGCCGTATGTTGTGGGTTCGAACGCGATTGAAAACTAGCCGTATACATACATACATACATACATACATACATACATACATACATACATACATACATACATACATACATACATACATACATAATGTTTATTGCGCAACAACACACTTAAGAAGTGTGGTAAGGCAAAAATACCTGTACAGTTCAACGAAGTGTGGTAAGGCTGGTTGTAGCTACTGCTGGGGGAGAAAGTAAAGTACTTGAAATATACTTGACAAGGGGTAATTTATCTGACTGACTAAAGATGTAAATGAACTTCTCTTTCTGGTCTAAGTCAACGAAACCAGGACTGCATATAGTTATTGAGGAAAATAACATCTCTCTGTGAGTGCTATATTTTGGACAGATCATTACATAATGGAATTCATCCTCTACTGAAGATTTACAATACTTACAAAATCTCTCATTTGCAGGGACTTTTGGGATTGATCTCCGACCTAATTCAATTTGTAAGTTGTGATCAGAGATTCGGAGTTTAGTAAGCCACTTCCTATAAGTAAAATTTCTTATATCCATAAATAATTTTCAAAGTGAAAAGAAGTTTTAAATTCTCTATATGTTCTGAGTTTATATTTCCTGAACCCGGGTTTCGTGAATCATTATGCAAATTTCTGAGCCAAGTCTGATGATAACTCTTACATAAATTATCAACAACAACACTTACTGTGGAATTGATATTACATACGGAAGTCAATACATTACTTTCACTGTAAGAATTCAAAATGTTATACACAAAATCAGACCATTTTGAATTAAACCTCGATGATATATATGCAGACTTAAGTAAATGTCATCAGTCAAAACCAGTCTATGCCAGTACTTGAGCATGTGTTTTATAACTGTAAACCGAATTGGTTATCTACCAAGCTCTCCAATAACACCAGCATTTGAGGCATGTTTAGAAACTCCTAGAATGAATTTATAGAAAGAGATACTGATATAATCAAGAAAATTAACTTTGTCATTAATTTCATGCCCCCATATTTCACAGCCATAAGTCATAATAGGTACAATTAACGTATCAAAAAGTGCTAATGCTACTTTTACAGAGAGTGAACTATTCTGAAATAGACCCTTACGAAGGCTAAAAAGTGCTTTCATTGCCTTCAATTTAAGAATACGAAAATTACCTTTGAATTTACCATTTGGAGTAATGACAAAACCAAGATAACAGTATTCTTTCACTAAGTCAAGCGCTATTCCATTGTAAGTAAGGGTAACTCCTTTTACAAGATGATCACTTTTGTTAAATACAATTACTTTTGTCTTCTTTATGTTAATACATAATTTCCAATTACCTCAAAAATCACGCAGCTCATCAAGACAACTTTGCAAGCCAGCTCTAGTTTCTGAAATCAACAGGAGATCATCAGTATACATCAGACAATTTATATGGAGTGAATTCAAATTAATAGGACAGTCCTCATCATCACCAAAAATGCAAGGAAGATCATTTAAAAAAACATTAAATAAAGTTGGACTTAAATTACAACCTTGCTTGACACCTATTTTGGACTCAAAATCACCAGTAAGACAATTATTGCTTTTCACACAATATTGAACATTACTATACATTGACTTGATAATGTTATAAAAATTGCCATCAATTCCATATTTCTTCAATTTCCAAAGTAAACCTGTACGCCAAACTCTATCAAACGCCTTCTGAAAATCTACAAAGCAACAATAAAGATATCTATGACTGGGATTACTGCTCGAATGACAGGATTTAGAATATACCTGCCTTTCGATAGCAGAACGTAACACAAAGAAATTGTCAGCAGCTAGTTCTCCTCTTTGATCTGAAACCAGACTGGAAAGGTGAAAGAGAGTTATTTTACTTAATAATAATAAAGTACATTTGTAGTGCGCCTAATCTCTGAACAGAGCTCTAGGCGCAATAGTGACAATACAATATAACAGAGGAAATGTTGAACCACCGGGACTGGAGACTACGTAAACGAAAAAGGTTTAAACTACTGTTTAAAGAGAAAAGTCTTGAGGGAACGGCGGAAGGAAAGGGTAGAGTTGGAGTGGCGAAGGTCAGAAGGAAGTTTGTTCCATAATGCAGGGCCAATGTAAGAGAAAGATCTCTCGCCAAAAGTCTTTGTGGAAACTCTTGGAATACTGAGAAGTCGAGAATCTGAGGAAGAGCGGAGTTGTCTTTTGGAGTGTATTGATGTAGAAGTTCAGAGAGATATTGCGGTCCTGTGCCCGCAAGTGAATTGAAGCAAGTAGATACAACTTTGTAGTGGATACGAGAACTAATAGGCAGCCAGTGTAATTTTGCAAAAGGGGTTGAACATGATCAGATTATAACATTATCAATCGATAAGCCTATTATTCAACACTGAAGTAAAAGGTTTTGCTAGACAACTATTGACAGATATCCCTCTATAGTTAGATGGATCACTTGTATCTCCAGATTTAAAAAACTTTGACCAAAAATGCCCTTTTCCAAGCATTTGGAATCTATCTGATCTGAGAATGGTATTAAAGAGTATGCAAAGTGGAGTAAGTAAACAAGAACCCCGATATTTAAACATTTCATTTAAAATTCCATCTGTACCTGGAGACTTCTCAGAAGGCGAAGGCAGCCCGCCGGTAAAGAGGGTCGATCATGGGCATTGCATGAAGTAAACCTAATTGGAGTGGGCCGCTAAAGGCGTCTGCCCGTTAAGAGGGTCATGGGCCATTACATAAAGTCAATTTATTGTAGTGGGCCACTGAAGGCGGCCCGCCGGTAAAGAGGGTCGATCATGGCCATGGCATAAATTGAACTTTATTGTAGGTATTATGTTTTTGAAAATGTGGCGTTCCCCCCCTTTCCTACCAGTGAAAAAGCGATGACCCCCCCCCCCCGCCCGTAAAAACTGAATGGTCCCTAATGCAGTTAATATCTATGATATTTTGACAACATTACCAATCACGAAAATTCTCATTGCGTCAGTTATCAGTATGAATGTAATTGCCATAGTTGTATGGCCTGTTACGGTATGGTCTATACATCTGGTAATCACGAACATCAACTGGTCTTAAATGTGATGCGGATCTATACCTATGGGAAGGTGAAGCGTAATCACCTCTATGAAATGCTCTTACACACTGTTTGATGTCACCCACCAAGAGACTAGTGCCTCGTGAATTTATGTGGATTCCATCCCTGTGATACATATCACTATAATTACCCAATCTGTGATGTTCCACAAAAACACATTTGTCAATATTGGAACATGCATTCTTGACCTTTCCATTAATAACCTGCATTTGATTATTCAACAACACATATTTACCATGAAAAGGTAAAATACCTGACACTACAATAAGTGCCTTGGGGCAGAGATGTTTAATTTAATTACACAATGAAACAAGACCATCAACTATCATATCATCACGCATGTTACCAACATTGTTTGATCCTACATGCAATATTAGGGACCGTTCAGTTTTTACGGCCGGGGGGGCGGCAAAATCCAGGGGGGTCATCATAATTTTGGAATCCGCAAAGGGGGGGTCATCACTTTTTCACTGGTAGGAAAGGGGGGGTCACCACATTTTCAAAAACATAATACCTAAAATAAAGTTCACTTTATGCCATGGCCATGATCGACCCTCTTTACCGGCGGGCCGCCTTCGGCGGCCCACTACAATAAATATACTTTATGTATTACCCATGACCCTCTTAACGGGCAGACGCCTTTGGCGGCCCACTCCAATTAGGTTTACTTCATGCAATGGCCATGATCGACCCTCTTTACGGGCGGGCCGCCTGCGGCGGCCCACTACAATAAATTGACTTTATTGTAATACCCCATGACATCTTAACGGCTGGACGCCTTCAGCGGCCCTTTTCAGTAAGGTTTACTTCGTTCAATGGCCACGATCGACCCTCTTTTTACCAGCGGGCCACCTTTGGTGCCCACTAGAATAAAGTTGACTTTACGTAATGGCCCATGACCCTCTTAACCGGTGCGCTGCCTTTGGCGAACCACTCCAATGAAGATTATTTTATACAATGTCCATTGACATAAGTTGTCTATGGAAATGAAGTTAACAATTGCCTTACAGTCGTCCTTAAGTAACAGACGTTTGCATGGATGTGGCTGAGAAGTTTGTGCACTGGTATCTCTGCTACACGAATAAAGTGCGCCGTGCACCGGAGTTCAAATCCAAACCGTGCGGGTAATTTGACATATGGGTTTTGGTTATTTTTCAGCGGGGGGGGGGGGGGGGTCATCAATTTTTTCGTCTGACAAAGGGGGGTCATCATTTTTTCGCGAAAAATGCAGGGGGGTCATATTTTTTTGAACTCCGGCGACAAGATTTTGCCGCCCCCCCAGGCCGTAAAAACTGAACGGTCCCTTACAATCTCCGCATCAACATTTTTTATGTTTCTAATACGCGCATGGGCTTCATCAATATTTGAGACTCTCAATTTAAGAGACTGCTTATCTTTATACAACAAACTTATTAATGTATTTGGTGATAGAGTCTCCAATTACAAAGACGTCACAGTTACTCTTTGCCCCAAATCGCGAATGACGTGGACGTCTACCTACGTAATACAATATCATATCATCTGATATATTTCATCAATTATATGTGCACACAAAATTTACTGTAAAGTTTCTGGTAATCAGTCCTATATGGTAATAAAAATAGGCGTGTGTCATAGTGTTTCATGGCGCTTGCTACATCATATCAGACAGAGTTAATTGTTAGCTTACTTTACACGATCCTATGCTTCCTTATTACCTTAACTCACAAAGACCTACCTGTCATCCGCTGAAACTATCCAGTAATATAGCGTTCAATTTCGGTTCCAGCTCCCGATTATTGTGCACCCGACCCATGTCCAGGGAGTACCACTTGCATCAGTTCCTCTGCCGGCTATTTTTGTAGCTGTCCGTCGGGAGATGATGAGCAGTGTTGGCAGAAATCAGGTTTGTACAAAAAGAGAATTTTCTCGAAACTGTAAACATCTGACGCAATTTTGAAAATGTAGATGAATTTATTTCTATGGAGAGGTTTTCAAAATACTTTGTGAAGTCAAATGATCAAATTATTGTGTTTAATTCTGATCATGATATTTTATCAAATTGCTCAAGGGAGGTTTACTGTCAGTCGCTCACTAATATGCATATGGACGGCACGTAAAGTTTACGTCTGGATGTAACTGATCAATGCGGCTTTTATAATGGAGCCATTTTGAATTAAACCACGATCGTGACGTCACACCATTCAAAACGCCAGTAATTATCCAGAAGAAACCCCGCTGTTGTTTTCATAAACTTCCGGAAACACGATTGGAACTAATTTGGGATAATTGGATAGGCGCAATTTATCAAGAATTTTAGAAATTTGTTTAATATTACCTATATTTCCTTATCATCTTTAAAATTTTATTCAAAATTTATGATGCTGTTGGAATGTTATGGGTAAGAATCAGCGCATGATAGTATCTAATGCAATATTGTTCAAAACATAGGAACAATATTTATATTTGAATGAAAATGTGTGAGCTTGTCTATGGTTTCTTCATTACTGAAATACTTGTACTAATCTCAGTTTGTCACTTTTCCTCGACCAAACTGAAGTTTTTGATTGATTTACAGTTAAGTCAGTCAGGGTCATTTAAAATGTGCCCTGACTCAATTTATGTTTATGAAGCCTGAAATTCACGAAAAGTCAGGGGCATTTCAAAAGTGCCCTGACTCAAAAGTCGTCAATTAGAGAAATTTTAAGCATTTTGTCTCGTTTCTTCGGTACATTTACACAAAAATCAACATGTTTTCATGAAAATGAATCCGATGAAAGAGGTATGCAATAATCATTGTGTTTTCGTTGTTTTTTTAGATGAGAACAATATTTCAAATTTTACACTATTCTATCATTTGTAAAATTTCGGCTGTAAAAATTTCGATTTCGTTACATTTTCCTAATAATTACTCTAATCCAATTATCCCAAAATAGTTCCAATAAACTTCCGGAGGTATTTCAAGAAACAAATCCGGGAGTTTATGGACACCTGGTTTGAGATAAAATTAACATTCAATCATGATTGGTCCTGAAATAATACGACATAACAAAGAATACTCTGAAAATTGATTTTATTCTAATTTCGTGCTATTAGTTTATTGGTGACAAATGTTTATTTTGACAGATTGTGATATTTATGGAAGATGATTCTTTGACAACACAGCGGTCAGATATCTTTTTCTCTCGAGATAATTCTTTTTCTTCATTGCTTCGCTCATCACATACTGTATGGCATACTGTCGCTTCTCGGGATACAAGGCATGCTCTCTTTGGTTGTGGTTGTTGTTCAGTCACGGTCCCTGCAATCGAATTCAAAGAATATTCCTTTAGGAATGTGAAAGATAGCACGGCACAGTAATAGGTTCTTTGTCCGTATAGTCAAACACTCAGAAATTAATTAAATTGCATACATGTGATCGCCTTCGTTCATTTTCACATTTAATTTTGTTCTATCCATTTATGTCTCATATGAAATATAAGAACATTTCCGAAGACACCATGTTAATCCTTTGGGTGCAGTAATTTTTCCCCTTTAGAACAAATTTTATCAATTATTATGAATTGTTCTAAAATATTGTAGGTAATTTTTGACCGAATGGACATCAAATTTTAGTGGTTACACTTTTAAAATCAAACGTTGGGCAACAATCTGAAAAAATGACTGGGTTACATTTTATACAGGCGACAAAAATTGATATACACTAAAGCTTAAAGTTGTTTACAATACTACAGACCTTGTAGAATTCTACTGATGTCGTGTTGCTGGTTGTCTGACGTTCGTTTATAGTTTCTAACCGCCTCGCTTCTGTGACCAGTTTTTTCACAAATCAGTTGTTCGTCAACACTGGCATCATACAGTGGTGTGGCTGCTGTGGCCCTCAAGGAGTGGTTTGTGTGATATCCTTCAAGTCCAGCTTTCTTGCAAAGACGGGCGACAGTAGAATTTAGAGCATTGTGTCCCAGTGGGCGATTGGTATACCAACAGGTTGCAGTTGAATTCGTAGAAGGCTACAGATAGTAAGCATTGGCAGGCCGATTTGGAGGGCTAAAAGTAAAACAAAGTGGAGATAACTTACTGTAAAGAAACCGCTGACAGTATAGATACAAGGTCAGATCTGTATTTATGCTTGAATCTGTATCGGTTATCAAACATGTGTATCGAGGAAAACAGTTCTCATTAGTACCGCTGGCACGGCATTTATTGTGAAAAATACACAAAACTTCAATAGTTAAAATACTCACCACAGTGCATTATACCGCTGGTACAGGCGAACTATACATCTGTCCGGCATGTTGATGTTTTCGTAAGCTCTGGTCACTTTGGGCTGAAGTTTTCTACTCTTCAAACCACCTTGATTTGATTTACTCACGTCCTCACGATATTCAAGATACTTAACACCGAGAGAATCAACTTTTAATTGGATTTGCGAATTGACGTGGCGCAGGTTTCGATGTTCTTTTCCACCGCGAAGAGCGAAATGCAAGCCAAATAGGTATATTTGAGTGTCCAGTAGTGTTTGAGGGTTATGATCTCCCAGAAGCTTCTTCTGCCACAATGTTTTCTACGCTAACGCTAATTACCTGAGCCTGTCTTCTATGCACCCCCTGCCCTCTCTTCGCACGTTCTTTCATTACACATCTAAACTTTTTTGCAAATCTTTAAAAATTGGGTCATTCATGAACCTGACGTCTCTAACTGTTTCACAGACGTATTTCTGAATGGACATCACAATCTCGTATAAAGTATAATCCGGAAAGTCCGAGCCGTCGCGTTTTTTCACTTCTTGCACAAATCTTGCCAAAAAGAAATTCATTTCACAATTAGTCATATCATTAATTGATGGTTCTACAAAACTCAGATGTGCAGCCTTACCATCCACAATACTCCTATTTATTTCTGTACGCCAAGTCTCAAACAACTGCACTGACCATTGTAATTTTTTCATTATGATTTTTGGAATATTTTCCTTATAATTTTCTTTTCCAAATCACTATCGCTAAGCAACGTACCAACGCGTAAACCTTTATCGCTGGCAACTGTACTAGAACCTGGTTTATGTTCTATTACATATACTGGTGTCTTTCTATCATTCGAATATGGAAACTCTTTGTAATCACTACAGTGTGTGGTAGCAGCTTTTTTCTCAGCAGACTGCAAATTATCAAATTCCTCAAGAAAGCTGCCGGGAGAAAACCCCATATTAACACTAGACTCACTATTGGACTGCACTTCTCTGAACGTGTTTTGCGTCAGAAAAATACCCTCGTCTTGGTCACACATCTTACCTGCCTACTATAGGCGAGCGGCGAATCCACAAAAAGGGCCTTATTTTAGGAGTTTAATGTACCCACCATACATACGGCCACATCATACGTCATTTGAAAGCTTATTATCTCTACTTTAAGAAAATTGACGATGTGGAGCTGCCAAGTAGGGCCATAACCTCCTAATTTGCATAATTAACAAGGGTACCCAATTTGCATAAATGCGATATAATATTTGAAATTTATTGTTAACTTCTCTAACGATACATTTAAAACTATCGAGTGATATATCAAATTAAAGTTCTTTCCATGTAGAATACAAAATGGATATTCAAAGAGATATTGAAATTGATTATACTGAAATATTTTCATGTTTATATGGAAAACAATATTTTCCCCTTTTGAATAACAATATTTTTAAAATTTTACACATACAGCAACTACACACAGCCACACCATACGTCATTTGAAAGCTTATTATCTCTACTTCAAGAAAATTGACAATTTGGAGCTACCAAATCGGGCCATAACCCCCTAATTTGCATAATAAACACGCATACCCAATTTGCATAAATGCGATATAGTATTATAAATTTATAGTTACTTTTCTAAACATACGTTTAAACTATCGAGGATATATCAAATGAAAGGTAGTTACATGTAGAATACAAAATGAATATTAAAAGAGATATTGAAATGGATTTCACTGAAATATTTTCATATTTATATGGAAAAAATATTTTCCCCTTTAGAATAATAATATTTTTAAAATGTTGACACATAGAGTCCTATCATACAGCCACATCATACGTCATTTGAAAGCTTATTATATCTACTGAAGAAAATTGACAATGTGGAGCTATCAAGGAAGGCCGTACCCCTTTATGTCCATAAATTACACTGGTAAGCAATTTGCAGAAATGAGATATGAAATGAGAAAATTCATTGTTAACTATTCTAAACACACTTTTACACTATCGAGTGATATATGGTCTGTGGTGATGGTATTTGCATGTAAAACAAAATTGATATCAAAAGTGATATTAAATTAATTTACGGAAATATTTTCATATTTCTGTCGAAATAAATATTTCCTCTTTTTAATAATGGTATTTAAAAAAATTAATTTAAGTATCAATGCAACAAAAAGATCCAAACGAAAGACACTAATGTAGTTGTTGAAATGTAGCTTTGTAGCTGAAACAATGTGTCAGAGTAAGCTGCAGTCAAAGTAATGGCATGATTCATGATCCAAAACATTCATGTCATTTCCAGTAAATCTAGTAATTGTAGGAATTCATCATCCTCTTCTTCACCAGCATTGTCATGAGTAAAAGGGTTGCCACAGTTATCGCTGCCTTGGCAGGAACAAAGGTCTGTGCAGGGAAGATTAATTCGACAGCAGACACAATTGGTGACATGTAATAAGAGAAAGCAGCTCCGCAAATCCTTCATATCTTAGTTGTTTGAATTTTGTGTACGGTACATATGTATATTGTAAGTGACATATTATGTTATGTTTGGCCGTTTTATGTATAGTGTTGATTTGCCATGGCGAGACACGTAACCCTAATCTACGTTTTCTGCCCTATGGGGTAGCAAGACTAATGTGACACTGCAATCCCTTGATGCTACTTTTCGAGAATAGAGTTGTCTTCATCAGTCCTTCATTTTTTTGGTGAAACATGTGCACTGATTGAATGATTGTAGGTGTTACCAATCGAGTTGTTCCACTGAAAGTTCAGTTTGTTCAAGTACGGAAGCTAGAATGTCTACTGTTCCTTCAGGCTGTATTTGTGTACGCTCATTTGAATCGGAGATCGGACTGTTGTAGGTTTTGTGAAGTTTGGCATCATCGCTTACATTTCCGTTTCTTATGTATGTGATTAGGCTACGCTCACAAATAACGGTGAGAGGCAGAGGAATTCGGGTTGGATTCGAAAATTTTGGGAGATTGTAGAGGGGTACTTGGAGATTTTGATCAGCATATAGGGGACCTGAAAATGTTTTGGTTCCCTTTTACTATTTACGATTCCAAGTTTTGAATATTTAATGAATAATTTAATGAAAATTTAATAAAATTTAAATGTCATCCGATTGTCCAAAGTTAGTAATAATTTAACAAGATTTAGAATCATTTGGTCGCATTTCATTACTATTATCTCGAAAATATCTTGTATTCTCTATTGCCTTATTGTTGTTGCATGATTGTTCTAATGTATCGTAATGTTTAGCGTTTAACAAGGCCCTTGAATGTTGCCGTTTGGTTTCGTGAACCGCAATTTATCTGTTGGTTTTGTGTGTTTTGCAATCGAGAATGTCCTCTTTGTTCCACCGATGACCTTTATAGATAATGAGGTCTAACGATATGATTTCTTGAGAAGAGCTTTCGAAAATTTGAAAGTATGATGCATTTTTTCATGTTTGATATGAATTCATTAAGCTCGTGTTGAGTTCCAATGAGAATCATACATCGTTTCTGAATCTCAGTCAGAGCGATATTTGTTCAGTGTGTTGCTGAATTATTCTCATTTTGTCTTGTGAAATGTAATGTCGGGAATTTCTGGTAAAACTGGACATCTCCGCACCCAAATACATGACGGTAAAATTCACTGTTGACTTGAAAGTGTTGTTTTTCAAGATTATTTTGAGCATAGCTATCATGTATTTTGTTGTTGGTTGTTTGATTATGCAATCATTTGATGATCTTTCCTGATTTAATGCTCTGTCGACTGATTCCATTGCTTCATTGTGCGTTGTATTAGAGTACATTGAAACAATGTCTAGTGTTACCAATGTCGCATTGGCCGGAACTTTTATTGTCTCAATTTTCCGTGTAAAATCAGTCATATCTTTGATGTATGTTGTTTATTTCTTCACGATTTGTTTGAGTAAATAGTCAATGAATTTTGATCTGTGAAAGGTTGGACTGCATCATCCACTTATAATTGGGCGGCCCACGACTTTCCTCGTGGGCGTCATTTTGTTCACTTGTATTTTTAGCATAAGGTACCAACTTGTAAGTGGTGCTAGTGTTTTACTCTGAACTGGAATAATCGCCATGGCTAATTAACACTTTATATAAAAACAGCCAAACATAATATACACTGACAATATACACAATATCATACACAAAATGCAAACAACGAAGATATGAACGGTGTGTTGAGTTGCTTTTCCTTCATTATATGACAATAAATACGATAAATGAAATATGGTGCCTTCCGTCTACATATTCCACATAACTGAACTGAAAATACAGATGTAACACAGATGTAGTAACCAATGATGTCTCCATCAAACAAGATTTCTAGAGAAATTGAAACAAAAATGACATCAATAATACAAAAGGGTCATTCAACACACAGCTATTTATAACAAGATTGGAACTAATTTAAGTATTTGATGAATAATTTGGGATAATTGGATGGTGAAGTAATGTCGGTTTAATTTGCAAATTTAAGCTCATCTGCTTTTCTTTTTACTTGTAATGTTTTTAAGAGTAACTTGTTATATTTCAACACTCAACTATAGAGCACAACCGCTTTAGAAAATTTGCAAAATGTGAAGACCCAATTATCCCAAATTAGTTCCAATTGGTTTTATGTATTCTTGTTGTTCAGCTATATGGGAATTAGACAGGAAATGTTCCAGTTTTCGTATCCTTAATAAACAAAAAATCAATCGCAAAACAAATTCAGATATTTATCCCCAAAACTTTAGCATTATTCCCTATTAGTACACAATATTTGAATATTATAAACTAGTCAAAACGTTTACAATTTAATTGAAAATATTCAATAAGAATATTTTGAATACACGTTTGGAGTTCATGGTTCTATTCTACATGCAAATACCTATCATTTGATATATCACTTGATAGTTGAAAAGTAAGTTTAGAGTACTTTGCAATTGATTTTTGTAATTTTATATTGTATTCATGAAAATTAGGTACCCGTTTGCATTATGCAAATTAAATCATTACAGCCCTATTTGTCAGCTGCATATCGTCATTTTCATGAGGCAGAGATAATAGGCTTTCAAATAACGTTTGATGTGGTTGTGTGATGCGGTTCTATGTGTTAAAATTATTATAATATCGTTATTAAATAGGGAAAAGTATATTGTTCTACATTAGTACGAAAAAAATTTAGTAAAATCATTTTAATATCTCTTTGGATATCGATTTGTATTCTCCGCGCAAATACCTTTCATTTGATATATCACTCGATAGTTTAAAGTATGTTTATAGTAGTCAATAAATTTCTAATTTTAATCGCATTTATGCAAATAGGGTACCCATGTAAATTATGCAAATTAAGGGCCGCGTCTGTACTTGACAGCTCCACATTGTCAATTTTCTTGAAGTCGAGATAGTAAGCTTTTAAATAACGTATGATGATGCTGTAAGATTTGGCTTTTTGTATTAATTTTTTTTAAATATTGTTATTGAAAAGGGAAAATATTTTTTCCATATAAATATGACAATATATCAGTAAAATGAATTTAAATATATTTTTGGATGTCTTTTTAGTATTCTACATGCAAATACCTTTCATTTGATATATCACTCGATAGTTTAAAAGTATTTTTCGAGTAGTGAATAATAAATATCTAATATTAATCGCATTTATGCAAATTGGGTACCCTTGGGACTTAAGCAAATTAGGGGCTACGGCCGTACTTGACAACTAAATGTTGTCTATTTTCTTCAAGTAGTGATAGTAAGCTTTCAAATGCTGTATAATGTGGCTGTATGATGTGGCTGTATGTGTTCAAATTTTTAGATATTGTTATTCAAAAGGGTTAATATTTTTTTCAGTATTAATATGAAAATATTTCAGTAAAACCATTTTAAATATCTTTTTGGATATCAATTTTGTATTCTACTTGCAAATACCTTTCATTTGATATATCACTCAATAGTTTAAAAGTATGTTTAGAGTAGTTAACAATGAATTTCCTAATTTTATATCACATTTATGCAAATTGGGTACCCATGTGAGTTATGCAAATTAGGGGGTTATGGCCCTACTTGGCAGCTCCACATCGTCAATTTTCTTGAAGTAGAGATAATAAGCTTTCAAATGATGTATGATGTGGCCGTATGTAAGGTGGGTACATTTAGTGTGCAAAATGGGTGTGCCTGCCGCTCGCCTACTAATTTCTCAGCAACTACTCTGACTCGTAAATTACGTGGCATGATTTCAAAATCTCACACCAGGCGAACATTTGCATAAATAAATGAATAACCACCTGCACAACGGCAGTGTGGGTACATGTGACATGTTGCATAAATTTCATAGTAGCAATGCGAACACCTGTTGTAAGAAACAGCAGGGAGTTCTAGAATTTCCTGCTGCATAATTAAGATTAGGTCATTTCAATTACAGGGATGGTCATACAAATTTTGCTGTCAGAAAGAGCAGTACTAATTGTTTTATTTAAATATCTTGAGTCACTTTGTCAAACAGTAATCTAATATTGTTGTCTTATTGGCAAATAAGGCCTTCCACTCAGTCAGAGTTCGTTTGGGATCGTGGTTTAAGTTAGAGAATCACCTCCCCCTCAGTGGTTCTCTTTACATAAAGTCCAAAAATCAACAGTTATTATCTCAAAACCTTGAAATAAAATCACTACTCGGAGGTCTAGGTGGCCTACATATCAATTTATTTCATTTTCTCAGATGACAAACAAGAAAATTCAGTTCCCATGTCGTTCACACTCGAAAATGCGGAATATTCTGAAGAGCTGACTGATCGGACTTCACCAAAATTCAAACAACTGGAAGAAGACATTATCAGAGAGGTGAGATAGCATTTATTGCATTGATATTTATTCCCTTCTAATATTTTCTATGTGATAGCCCATGAGATCCTTCATACCCCCTGGTCCGAAAAGACAAATCCTTTACGGGGAACAATTCTAGGGAACAAAACGGCGATTGCCAAACCAAACGCGTATTGTAACTATGGAACTATGA
Source organism: Ptychodera flava (assembly GCF_041260155.1). Lineage (NCBI taxonomy): Eukaryota > Metazoa > Hemichordata > Enteropneusta > Ptychoderidae > Ptychodera > Ptychodera flava. The sequence continues at coordinate 34,295,736 of NC_091946.1, read as the reverse complement.
GGCGACAGACACCTGTGGCGATACCCTGGGGGCACTATATGGCATAATGAGGCAATACCTTTATTTCAAAATCATTGCAAACAACGTCCCCAAGCATTTGTTATGAATGCACTCGAT